>NC_061859.1:3535629-3538129 GCF_019202785.1 Penaeus chinensis
AATGATGATGATGATAATGGTAATAATAATAAAAACATAACTATGATAATAATGATAATAATAATAAAAACTCATAGTGATAATAACAATGATGATAATGATGATAATTACAACAACAATAATGCTAATGCCAAGAAAATTGATAATACTACCACTAATAATAATAATGGTTGTATTATAGCAGCACGACCTCGCAGCCTCCTCGCCAGATTAGGTCACATAAGGTTCTCGCTCACTGGACAGCTGGCTCCCCTCGTTCCCTGCGCGCTTACACAGTGCTCGGGTATTTAAGCCACAGAATCCGGAACCGAGATCAGCACTCCACGATCCACAGCAAGCAGCAGCAACCCAGGACTCCCCCCGGCTTCCCCGTTGGTCTCCACATCAACTACAGCACACAGCCATACCTGAGGCAGCTCACACCCACGCTATCACTCCCCAGAGAGATACTAGACCAGTTCAGGTAGTAGATGCCATCCGTCTACTACAGTGTTAATGGTAATTATTATTATAATGATTGTTATAATCATAATGATAACAATATTGTTAATAAGGCTAGTAATAATCTTAATAATAATAGTAATACTGATAATGATTATAGTAATAGGAATATTAATGATGATAATAATAACCATAAAATAATATTGATAATAACAAGGGTAATGATAATAGTGCAACAATGATAATGATAATAATAATAACAGTAATCAAATGATGATAATAATAATAATAGAGATAATGGTACTAGTAAAAACAATGATGATAGTAATAGTAATAACACTGATAAGTAAATGGTAATAACAATGATAATAACAATATAAGTAATAACAATGATAATAAGGTAAATGATGTTAATAACATCGATGCCATTGATAATAGTAAAAATTACATCAATAATCCTGATAATAATGAAAACAATAATAGTAATAATGAAAACAAAAACTTCCCTCTCGCTGCCTCTTCATATTCTCCTACGTCATCTCCCCTTTCGTCTGACACTCACAAATAAACATTAAAATTCATGACTTCCATTCACCGAGTGCATTGTGAACACGCGCAAAATTTGCTCGTCCTTATTAGAATATCAAAAAGTGGGAGAGGGAAAAGGCTGACTATTTTTTTTTTTTTGGTATGATTCACTAAACCAATAAACCACTAAGTCACTAAACCAAGAGGTCACTAAATTACTGAGTAACTAAACCACCAAACTTTTAAACCACTAGGTCCCTAAACCACCAAACCTTTAAACCTCTAAACCACTAAGTCACTAAACCACCAAACCTTTAAACCTCTAAACCACCAAGCCCCTAAACCACCAAACCTTTAAACTTCTAAACCGCTAAGCTCTAAACGCACTTCTCCTTTACACAACACCTTTCTTGTATTCTTCGCCAAAGGGCATTTTTCTACGATACTGCAAAAGCTACTGAAGTGGCTTATTGAAACTGTAAGCCTTGATATTCTCCTTATTCTTAACTCCTACAAGGTTTTCGTAAGGATGTTTTTATATATTTATACATATACGTATTCATATCTACATATATACACAGAAGCACACGCACTCGCACTCGTGGACATACACACACACACACACACACCAACACACGCACACACACACACACACACACACACACGCACACACACACACACACACACACACACGCACACACACACACACACACACACACACACACACACACACACACACACACACTTAAACACGAATACACACACAAACCTCAGAATTGACTCGTATTAATTGCCACGAATCTAGTTCATTTACATATACTTATAGAATATCGACCGGCGAGCCTCAGCACCCTCGGCTACAAGAAAAGAATCAATCCCCAATTCTATTTTTATTCAGAGACATCGACGCGGTGCCGGCATTCCCCATGATCGGTCGCTGGGGTGTCAAAAGGGAGGAAACCTACGTGTGGACCTTATAATAATTGACTAACTTTCCCAACGTGGGAGCTCGATAAAACGTCAACCATATACAGTTATACCGGAATTTGTGGATTCGTAGTATATCATGGGATGAAGAATGCAGGTAAGATGAAGCCGAAAACGAAACTAGAAAATGAATAGACATCAGAACGTAGAGCCCAAATCCCACAAAACGTTGCTCTATCGCCGCGGTAATTGACCGGTCGCTAACGTACTCTATAAACGTTTCTGGAGCTCGGATTCTGAATGATAAAATCCCACTGCCAAGACGTTCTGTGTATTGATAGTTGACTTTAATAGAACACGCCTCAAGACGCAGAAATAGAAGGTGTAACCAATGTTCCTTGTCCCACGTAAACTATTCCACGTAAAATATTTTCCGACTCGTATTTCGAAAAGGACTTTCATTATTTTCAGTACAGCTTGGCACCTACTCGTTTAACTGATTATTTTTATTTATCTATTGATTTATTCATCTATTTCTGCCCCTTGAGCATCTTTCATCTCATGCCGACTGAACCTCGACGAATGGCATCTCTTCTGCGACCTC
>NC_061859.1:3563129-3565629 GCF_019202785.1 Penaeus chinensis
TTCTTCATGAAAGGAGTAGACATGGATGGATAATCGATTATATATATATATATATATATATATATATATATATATATATATAATGTGCGTATATAATATATATAATGCGTGTTACATGTGGTGCAAGTGTACAAAATTCACTCACACACGTACATGCGTTTATGAGAGTCAAGCCCATGGCCACGGGACTATATCCTGATGTAGTGAGTCCACGCTCGACAGACTTGGGAGTACGTGTGGCATCCCCCCCCCCCCACACCAAGATACACTTAAGCCATTAGGTGGGTGGGATATGGCTGTTTACCTCCCCATGTGTTCCAACTTAAGGCAAAGGCCCTCCTTGCCCGGAGGCAAGGGAGCTCCTGGTTCCGGCGGCGACCAGCATCGCTCCGGAGCCGAGGGCAGCTAAGAATCCCCGGGCTGACTCAGGCCGACGCACGACACTGCTCATGCAATCTAAGGGCGATTTTTAACATTCCTTGAAGAACTTTCCTTTATTAATTGGGATATTGTAGGACACGATGAAGTTAGAAAACTGGGCGAAGAACAGAAAAAAATAAATGATGGACACTTGTTCTATCGGAGAGGTAAATCCAGGGTAGCAAACAAGACTTGAGGGTAGGTTTCTTAGTTCACAGACGCTTAGAAAAGAATATTATAGAATTCTATATAATTACCGAAAGAATAGCTTCAATAACAGTAAATCTGAACAATAGTTACAACTTGAAGATTGTTCAAGTCTATGCTCCAACCTGAAGCCACAGTTATGAAGAAATAGAAAACTTCTATGAAGATGTTCCTTTAACCAACGGGAGAATAAACAACAACAACAACAACAACAACAAAAAAAAAACTAATTCACAATAATTAAGGGAGAATTTGATAAGAAGATGGACAGAGAAACCTCTGTTGCACATTGCGGAACAGGCACCAGGTATGAGAGGACAAATGCTAATCGATTTGGCTGAGGATCGATCACTCAATATCATGAATACATTCTTCGAAAAAAGACTAGAGCAGAAATGGATATGGAAGTCGCCATCTGACAGAAAAAAAAAACGAAATTGACTTCATAATTCCAAATAGGCCCGATAGAGTAAAAGTGTAATCATTAATAATGTAAATATCGGAAAGGGAAGGGAAAGGAATAAACTCAATCGCAAGACCAAACAGAATTTAACCTTAACATCCAAAACAGATACTCTCTGTGACGAACAAACAGTCCAATGACATGATAAAGGAAGCTGAAAATATTGTCGAAGAGGGACAAAACAGAATTAGCAGAGATAACAAAGACTACAAATAAGAAGAAGAGGGAGGATTACGTAAATTCAACAATAAAAGAATAAATGAAATAGTGATCTCAGCATTAAAACAGCTGAAAGTAGACTTGGAGTTGGGAAATATAATGTATACAATGAAGAAAACCAGACGAAGTGGTAAATAACAAAAATGAAATCATTAAAGTAGTGGAAGACTTCTATAAGGAACTATACAGCTCTCCTCTCTCTCTCTCTCTCTCTCTCTCTCTCTCTCTCTCTCTCTCTCTCTCTCTCTCTCTCTCTCTATCTATCTTTCTCTATCTCTGTCTTTCTCTCACTCTATGTTTCTCTCTCTTTCCCTCTCTCTCACAAAAACAAAAACAAAAACAAAAACAGAACACCCATATTACTACAAAAATCCCCGAATGAACCAAAAATCCTTCCTACACCCCCCTCCCCCGCCCCCCGCGCGATTTTTAGCCAGTGTGGCCATTTAAGATACTATAAACCAATATAAACGTACCTTAAATACCTGATTTAAGAAGAGGGCGGGTAGATCTACGAAGAAAATGGCGTAGAGGTGTAGACGTCATTTAATATCAAATTCACACTGTTGTTTGCACTCTAATGTCTTTTTCTTATATGTTTCCATGGTGCTTAACCAATTCAATAAGTGTTTCAATTTTAACACCGTGTTATTTTGTTTGATAAATCACTCCACTGACCGAAGATTACACCGATTCATTAAAGACAAATTCGAAAACCGCGCGCGAATGGCGACACGTGTTCTGAACCCAGTGGCATTGGCGAATCGCGTATCATTGCGCCATGCTATGACGTCACCATTTTTTTTTTTATGTGGAAATTGACAATAGATAAGAGAAAATAGTTGAATTAATGAGCTAAGATGGTATTTTATATAATATGGTGACAAAGTGTGATAACTTTACGTGGAATTACGCTTTAATGTTTATCAAGTGATAGATAGAACTACTAGTACTACTTTCCACAGCGCTGTGTTCTGAGTTGCATGGTTTGTTTACATTGACATTTACATTAATGTGCGTTTATTAAAATTCCATTTCCTCTAGATTAACCTCGATCAATCTGCAATATCTATCTATCGATTTATCTATCTATCTGTTCACCTATCTATCGATCTATCTATCTATCTGTTCACCTATCTATCTATCTATCTGTTCACCTATCTATCTATCTATCTACAGCATCTGTCTATT
>NC_061859.1:3570629-3580629 GCF_019202785.1 Penaeus chinensis
TTTGCATGTTCAGTTCCCACAGCTTGGCACAAACTGGAATATTCCAAACCCTCAGTGTTACTCGAAGCTTTCATATAACTAATTTTATCTTTCTCTCTCTCTCTCTTTCTCTCTTTCTCTGTATCTCACCTTCTGGCTGTTTCTGTCTGTTTCTGTCTGTCTGTCTGTCTGTCTCTGTCTGTCTGTCTGTCTGTCTGTCTGTCTGTCTGTCTCTCTCTCTCTCTCTCTCTCTCTCTCTCTCTCTCTCTCTCTCTCTCTCTCTCTCTCTCTCTCTCTCTCTCTCACTCCATCTCTCTCTCTCTCTCTCTATCCGTCCATCTATCTTTCTGTCTAATTATCTACCACTATCTCTCTCTCTCCATCCCCTCCTCACTCTCTCCACGCTCCTCCCCTTCTCTCCATCCCTCTGCGTGTGTGAGTGCCTGTGCTTGTGAAATATGCGCTTAATTTACCCAGAGAACGTGTTATCTAATATCTCTATTGATGATTATACCTTTCCCAGCCTTTTAGTACAGCACAATCCCCGTTCCGTTTACTTCCCAGGCCATTTGACAATTTACATTTCATTTGCAAGCTAACACTATGGAACACATACGCACTGCGGATATTACGAAGATTGCCTGAAATATATCTAACCCTGTGGTCTCTCTCTCTCTCTCTCTCTCATTAAAAAAAGAGCTGCATTTCAATTAACATTATTTCACTTTCAAAGACTAATTTTACTCTTATCCAGGTCTGTCCCCCTCTTTCTTTCCCGCGTCGAAATTTCGTTTTCACCTTCTATTCTCTCCATTAGCTAACCCTTTCCCTTCCTCCTTCCTTCCTTCCGCCTCTTTTTCGCCTATTTAACCCTTTGAAATTTTAGATATTTCTCCTATTCTGTCTTCTCTTGCTGTCTCTTGGTCTGTTTGTCTGGCTTTTTCTTTGTCTCTCTCTTTTTTTCTCTCTCTCTCCTTTCGTCTGCCTTTCTGTCAGTCTGTCTCCCTCTCTATGTCTGTTTGTCTGTCTCTCTCCCTGTCTCTGTTTGACTGTCCGTTTGTCTAAATCTCCTTTTTTTTCTCCTACCCTCTATTTCTCTTTCTCTTTCTTCCGTCCCTTTCTCTCCCCTTCCTCCCCCTTCCCCTCTCCCTCTTTCTTCTCCCTTTCTCTCCCCTTCCTCCCCCTCCCCCCCTCCACCAGTACTCGGTCCACATCCTTCCGGTCTCCATGTCACACTCCCTATTTCTCCTTCCCCCCTCCCTCGACTCCCTCTCCCCCTCCCCTCTCACCCTTATTCCCCCCTCCCTCCCATTCTCCCCTCCCTCCTTCACACTCTTCCCCTCCCTCCCCTCCCCTCTTCCAGTACCCTTCCCTCCTTCCCCTCTCTTCCTCCCTTCTGTCCTACTTCCCTGCCTCATCTCCCTTCACAATCAATCTTTTTTTCCTCCCTCTCTCCCTCCTTTCAATCCCTCCCCTCTACTCCCTCTCTTTCTTTCTCTCTTTCCTTCCACTCCCTCTCTTCTACCGCCGTCCTTCTTAACCTCTCCCTCCTTCCCTTCTCTCCCCTTTCTCCTTTCCCTTCCCTCCCTTTCCTCCCTTCTCTTCCCTCCCTTTCCCTCTTTCCTTCCCCTCCCTCCCTCCCTTCCCTTCCCTTCCCTCCACTCCCCTCTTTCACTCCCCTCCCTCCACTTCCTCCCCTCCTTATCCTCCTTTCCCTTCCCTTCCCTCCCCTCCTTCCCTCCCTCCCTTCCCTTCCCTCCCCTCCTCCCTCCCTCCCTTCCCTTCCCTCCCCTCCCTCCCTCCCTTCCCTTCCCTCTATTCCCTTCTTTTTCTCCCCTCCCTCCCTTCCCTTCCCTCCCCTCCTCCCTCCCTCCCTTCCCTTCCCTCCCCTCCCTCCCTCCCTTCCCTTCCCTCCACTTCCCTCTTTTTCTCCCTCCCTCCCTTTCGTTCCCTCCACTTCTTCCCCTCCTTATCTCCCTCCTTTCCCTTCCCTTCCCTCCCTCCCCTCCTCCCTCCCTCCCTTCCCTCCCTCCCCTATTTCCCTCCCCTCCCTCCCTCCCTTCCCTTCCCTTCCCTCCCCTCCCTCCCTCCCTTCCCTTCCCTCCACTTCCCTCTTTTTCTCCCATCCCTCCCTTTCCTTCCCTCCACTTCCTCCCCTCCTCTCTTTCCCTCCCCTCCACTCCCTTCCCTTCCTCCCTTTCCAACACTCCCTACCCTTCCTCCCTTCCCTGAACTCCCTCCCCTCCCCTCCTTCCCTCCCTTCCCTTCCCTCCCTCCCTCCCATCCCTTCCCTCCATTCCCTCCCCTCTTTCCCTCCCTCCTTTCCCTTCCCTCCACTCCCTCCCCTCTTTCCCTTCCCTCCACTCCCCTACTTCCCTCCCCTCTATTCCCCTCTTTTTCTCCCCTCCCTCCCTTTCCTTCCCTCCACTTCCTCCCCTCCTTATCTCCCTCCTTTCCCTTCCCTCCACTACCTCCCTCCCCTCCCTCCCTACCCTCCCCTCCCTCCCCTCCACTCCCTTCCCTCCACTCCCCTACTTCCCTCCCTCCCTTCCCTTCCCTCTATTCCCTTCTTTTTCTCCCCTCCCTCCCTTTCCTTCCCTCCACTTCCTCCCCTCCTTATCTCCCTCCCTTCCCTTCCCTCCACTCCCTCCCCTCCCCTCCCTCCCATCCCTCCCCTCCACTCCCTCCCCTCTTCTCCACTCCCTCCCTTCCCTCCACACCTCCTAGAGCCAAAACCTTCCGGCCTCAAAGTCACGCTTGGTATTAGGATCAATAAGGCTCTCTTCGCGCCTTGAATATATGAGCAAAAGCAATTATATCTTGACGTAATTATAATGCAGAGGGACATGTGCACTAAAAGGCTGGCCGCTCTGTGATGATATCTGGAATAAGATGATGATGATGATGATGATGATGATGATGATGATGATGGTGTCAATGGTGATGCGGTAATGATATCTGGAATAAGATGATGATGATGATGATGATGATGATGATGATGATGATGATGGGGTCAGTGGTGATTGGGTAATGATATCTGGAATAAGTGAGATGATGATGATGATGATGATGATGATGATGATGGAGTCAATGGTGATTGGATAATGATATCTGTAATAAGTGAGATGATGATGATGATGATGATGATGATGATGATGATGATGATGATGGAGTCAATGGTGATTGGATAATGATATCTGTAATAAGTGAGATGATGATGATGATGATGATGATGAGGTCAGCGGTGATTGGGTAATGATATCTGTAATAAGTGTGATGATGGTATTGATGATAATGATGATGGGAGAAAATATGATTGTTGTAAGGATCATGATGATGGTGCATTATCAATTGCACGGGGAATTTCTGGTAGTATTCTGAATTGTTATGGTAATTGCAAATATAATGATAATTGCAGTAATGAGAAGGATAAGGATAATAACTGACTGATTGTTAATTGCCTCGTCAACAGCTAAGGTCATTAGCGGCGAATATTTTGTGGGATTTAAAAAGTTAAAATAATTAAATATGATGATAATGATGATGATAATGATAATAATGATAATGACAATGATAATACTGATAATAAGTATAATTGTCATTGTAATAATAATCATAATAATAATGATGAGGATGATAATGATAATAATAAAAATACTAATTACAATAACAACACTAATACTAATGCTAATACTAGTACTAATATTAATACTGACAAAAACAATGATAATAATAATGATAACTACAATAATTATTATAGTAGTAGTAGCAATAGTAATAGTAATAACAATAATGATGGTAATAATAGTGATAATAATAATGATGACAATATTAGTGACGATGACGATGATAATAATGATAAAATAATAATATCTAAAATAACAGTAATAAAAACATTAATGATAATAGCAATAATAAAAACATTACTGATAATAGCGCTAATAAAAAGAATAATGATAATTATATTGATAATAATAATTATAAGAAAAAATATTACAACCACAATAATAATGCTAATGCTAATAACAATAATAATGATAAAGATAATAAAGATAATGCTGATAATAATAGTAATGCTAATAATGCTAATACTGATAATGATGATAATGATAATAGTAATAATAACAGTGATAATAATAATAATGATAATAATAATAATAATAATAATAACAATAACGATAAGGATAATAATGATGATGATGATGACGATTAATAATAATAATAATAATAATATTAGTAGTAATAATAGTAACAGTAGTAATAACAGCAATAACAACAATAATAATATAACAATACTACTACTACTGCTACTACTACTCTTTGTTACTATCACTATGCTACTACTACCACAAATAATAACGATAATGCTAATAATGACAACACCAACAACAACAACAACAACAACAACACCACCACCACCACCACCACCACCACCACCAACAACAACAACAACAACAACAACAACAGCAACAACAACAACAAGAGCTTCCTTCCCAGATATTCGAGAAGCAAAACTCGAAAAAATACATGACGTAGTATGAGTCTTCCCGCACGTCATAGGCTACAGGAGGAATAAAAAGCCGAGAGCACAAGTATAAGCAGGCTTTGGCAACGGTGACGCAAGTTGTTCGTGTTCTCCCGTATTGTAATTTATTTATTTGTTGTTGTTGTTGTTGTTGTTGGTAGTGGTGGTGGTGGTGGTATTATTGCTGTTGTTGTTGGTGGTGGGGGTAGTATTGTTGTTGTTGTTGGTGGGGGTAGTATTGTTGTTGTTGTTGGTGGGGGTAGTATTGTTGTTGTTGGTGTTGGGGGTAGTATTGTTGTTGTTGTTGGTGGGGGTAGTATTGTTGTTGTTGTTGGTATTATTGCTGTTGTTGTTGTTGGTATTATTGCTGTTGTTGTTCTTGTTGGTGGTAGTATGGTTGTTGTTGTTGTTGGTGGTGGAATTATGTTGCCTGTGCTGATGGTGGTATTGTTGTTGGGGTGTTTTTGTTGCTGGCATTGTTGCCGTTGTTGATAGTACGGTTGTTTTTCTGCTGAAGTTGTTGTTATTATATTTAATAGTGGTGTTACTGTTGCAGATTTTTGGCTTCTAGTCTTATAATTCTGTTTTTCTCTAAAAAAAAAAAAAAAAAAAAAAAAGAAATCAATGGAGTGTCACTGAAACAACCAGAAGAAATTACATTCAAAATTCATTAAGAACACACTTAGTGAAAAAAAAAAATCTGAAACGGCACCACAGTAGCTCTAATTAAGCAGCAAAATGAAATGAATTCTAGATCCCCGTGTCTTGTCTGCAGCTACTTTTACAGAGGTTATTTCGAGTCCCCGTGTAGGTGTGCGTGGTCTCATAAACGCACATGCGCACATACTTGCTCATACACTCACATACATACAAAATCATACACAGCTGTACAGATCAACATGCATACTGTACATACACACTGGTAAATAGATAACGAGATAGATATATAGATAGTATAGTAAGTAGGTAGATGGGTAGGTAGATAGACAAACAGTGACTGAGACAAAAAGACAGATAGACAGATGGACAAGTAGATTAGCAGGATGACAGGGAGGTAAGTGGATACACAAGTAGACATGATAAGAAAAGTTGATAGATAAGTCGATCGATAGATAGACTGATAAGTCGATAGATAGATAGGTAACAGACCGATATTTATACTGGTTGTGACACAAAAAGAAAAAAGAGAAAAAAAAAAAACGTTTTTTTTTTGTATTTTGTTTTAGAACAACATTTAAACAAACAGACATACAGCTAGACAATAGGGTAGGTAAAAGACAGATATTTCTATTGGCAGGTAGACCAAGTTAAAGAGAGCTGTCTGTCTGTTCATCAAGGAGAAAATATTTAGACACACAGATGGGTAAATAGGTAGAAAGACAGGAATAAAGAAACAGAAAGAAAGATAAAAAGACAGGTTGGCAAATACATAGAGAAATATTTACACAGGCCCACAGACAGAAAACAAATACATATCTCTGTCTGTCTATCTACTTCTCAGACAGAAATAGACATACAGATAGATGGATAAACAAACAAGATGGTAGATAGATAGAGAACTATTTACACTGGGAGACAGACGAAAGAAAATAAAGATATCTGAAAGTTATCTTGCTTAGGCACACAAAAGGGCATTTGCAAGTATAAAATCTTTTATCCTTGCGCGCACTTACCTGCGGTTTGTCACCATTATTAATAAACGTAAGTTAATGTGATAATTATGAAATACACTTAAGCCTCGAAAACAAAGCGTTGTTTCATGCGGCGGGGTTGCCACTTTGCATTTTGTTTTCGTGGTTAACGGACAGGGCGAGATAACTTCATAAATTGAAATGTGTGTGTGTGCACAGGCATAAGCACACACACACACAAGCACATACATACAAGCAAGGGCGTGCACACACACACACACACACAAGCACATACATACAAACTAGGACGTGCACACACACACACACAAACACATACATACAAGCAAGGGCGTGCACACACACACACACACACACACAAGCACATACATACAAGCAAGGGCGTTCACACACACACAAGCACATACATACAAGCAAGGGCGTGCACACACACACAAGCACATACATACAAGCAAGGGCGTTCACACACACACACACACACATTTTCCTTTGTTTTTGCTTAGTGCATATGTGTGTTTAGGTAAATAAAAAAATGTATACTATTGGTATTTTCAAGTTCTCTGCCTTCCGCTGAGAGATGATAGATATGCGTTTAGGTGTATTCATAAAACTATTGTTTGTATTTCTCGAGTTGTTTACTTTGTTTATAGTTTCCTCCGGGTCCTCTTTTCCTCCTAGCTGGGTGTTTGACCTCTAGACTGACCTTTTCTTTCTTTACATCAAAAGGGTCGTGTTATTCAAAATCAGGGAAAAGAAAATTGCACTGAAGATAATGAATAAGTCAGTATGAATATTAATCAGGTCATATGTTTATGATGCTTTCCAATGCATATGAATATATTTGTATTTCTACTGGTAATAGGCAAATGTGCAAATACTATATATATCATTACCATTACGTCTTGCATCGTTTGTATATAATCATTATTTGTATCTGGAACCTTCTCTGTTCAAAAAAAATAGAACATATGATCTTGGCAACAATTAAAGTTAGAACAGACTGCGGAAATCTGGAAATCTGGAAAGCCAAGTCATGATAAAGTTTCAGAAAGAATTATCCCAATTCACAGAAAGAAATCTGCGACAAAATGTTCGGATTTGACCTTTCGTTGATGATACCTCGACTCTGTCTGTAAGAAAAATAGATATTCGGTGTTTGGTATTCCCATGGTGTAATATGTGCAGGTTCCTGAACGCATATTACATGTGATTATAGTTAATTATATAAACACCTTGTTATATATTTCTTTCCATGAACTCGGATAATCCTTTATTGGAATATTGACATAACTTTATATTCCGTTCAGTGTTCACAGATTATCGTATTTTACTATAACCTGAGTTAAGTGATCACATAATCTCATACGTAGATTTCTGTAAGTCAGATTCACCGTATTGCACGAGTCAAGTACAAAACATGTGTTCATGTGTTCTGCTCTTCCACACACTCTGGCCGTGGATTATATGAACATCTTGGCATAGATTCCTTTCTGTTATTAGGATAATGCTTTGTGGAACTTTCTCGCCATGACCTGAACTTCTTTCTGTTCAATGTCTATAGTTTTACGTAAATCGTTGTATGATTACATAAACTTCGCTATCCATCTGTCAATATAGTTAAAATATGTTCGTGTAAATTATGAATTTGCCGTGTTTAATAAACTCCACAAGCACTCCTTCTTTCTTTCGA
The DNA here is from genome assembly GCF_019202785.1 of Penaeus chinensis. Taxonomy (NCBI): domain Eukaryota; kingdom Metazoa; phylum Arthropoda; class Malacostraca; order Decapoda; family Penaeidae; genus Penaeus; species Penaeus chinensis. The sequence goes on from NC_061859.1 coordinate 3,578,473, forward strand.
ATCATACTAGATATCGATGGAAGTATTTAAGGCCATTTCTATGCATTAACAGTGGGAAAAAAAGAATGTTAAAGGTAATTGCTTTGACGTCATCCCCGCCGGCAAAAATGTTTCTCTTATCGACTTACATCCGGTGTTACCAGATCTGAGCTTATTCTCTGGGGATATTTCTTTTTTATTCTCAAGCTGCATTATTTACCAAACGTTTTCCAATAAGATTATAAATTATCTGCTAATCACGTCTTTGAAAATATTTCCACGTGAGCTACTAATTACAATAAGCCAAAGACAGTACAGCAAAATCAAACAGAAGCATAATAACGTACAAACACAAACACAACTACAAACACAGTGATTGAAATAACTTTTGACCTTTATCATACGATCTCTAGAATCACGGGGACAGATTTCTGAAAACCCAGGCTACTAGAGTCAAATAGGAATTGAAAAGGGTAAACATATTCTGTATCTGGGCTGTGAGCTCCGTACAATACACTGAAAAATAAGTAAAAAACTTTCTTTACTTGGGGTTTCATTCAGGTAGAATATTCTTTAGTGAAATACGAAGAATAAGAAATGTTAAAGTAGTGGGTACTTGATTTTTATATTTTAGTGTTGAGAGATTGTGTGCTTATTTACTTATATAGTTATATTACTTATATACTGTGTCTGTTTTCTTTCGTTTTATCATTATGTTTTTGTTATGTGAATCTGTTTCATCTTACAAGAGATGCAGATTCAGAGAATGTCATTTATCGATGCCAGTACTGTTCATCTAAGAAAAAAAAGGCACGTAACCAGTATAAAAAAAAAAAAAAAAAAAAAAAAAAAAAAAATCAGTTCAACTAACATTGTATTTTACATGAAACTAAAGAAAAGATCTGTTCCGAATACTTCTTTCAAATGATATTTATCTCTCTCACTCACTTTTAATTAATTACAATTAAGTGAAAAGATTAACAGATCTGGATGATATGTCTAACATATATTTTTTGTTCAGTAAAACACGATTAGATTAAATATATCGGACAAACATCATCATAGATTTACAAGATTAATTATTCTACTGTACATAATTTTTTTCAGTGTATTAAAGGTATAACATACAGCTTACAATACATATTTATCATATTTTCCCTGTGTATTATTTCTCTCATAACAGCTGTGTTTTTTTATTTTTTTTATTTTTTATTTTATTTTATATTTCATATTTTATATGATCTATTTATTTATTTGGTATTATTAAAGGTCAATTCAGATTTCAGATTTCACTTTAGACCTTTAGAGATAAACACATATTATGATTATTTAAAAAAAACAAATAGCTTGAATAACTGCATTTTCTTCCTTCAGATTTTCCAAGAGGCGCTGATGTCACATCCTTCTCCCTGACTGGCAACGAAACTCATTTAATTTTCATGGTTTCGTTAGCGAGGCATTTGGTCAGCTGTTTACCTCGGCTGGCCTGACCGAACGTTCCCTAATTGGCGATCTGAACGGCGGTCGCTGATTGGCTGGCGTCGTAATACTCCCAGGTTACACTGAGAACCTCTGCTCTGTGCTTTGTCTCGCCGAAATCCGCTCGCTTTGTTTACTCCGGGCGAATGCGGTTGGGGTGGGGGGTGGGTGGGGGGGGGGGGAGGTTTGGTGACTGGCGGAAGAAGTCATGGCAGGTCACTTTGGTTGCATTTACTTGTGTTTTCGTATTTTCATATATATCTATATATACATACATACATGCGCACGCACACGCACACGCACACGCACACGCACACACACACACACACACACACACACACGCACACATATATATACACACGTAAACACAGTAACGTGTATACAAAGATGAAAGGGAAAACATCCACAGTAAGAAATAAATCGTGAGGTTTCGAACTCTTCACAAGTTCCTCTTCAAACGAATAATAAACCGAAATGGATCTATTTCGGCTTATTAGAGGAACTCGTGAAACGTCACGATTTATTTTCATTTCTTACTGTGGCTGCTTTCCTTTTCACACACATATATATAATGTATGTATACATATATATAGATATATCTGTGTGTGCAGATATGTATATACTGTGTGAGATATATATTATCAACAATAATGTTACCTTTACAGGATAGTAGAAAATAATGATTCAGTCTCGCTACAT
>NC_061859.1:3585629-3588129 GCF_019202785.1 Penaeus chinensis
AGACTAAATGATTCAGAGATGCATTGCTAAAACTTTCCGTTGCATTTCATTTCCACACGGTTTTAATAATGGTAATTGCTGTGTAATTCAGTCAATTCAGTAAAAAGTGTGTGTGAGTGTGTGTTTGTGTGTCTGTGTATGTATGTGTGTGTGTGTGTGTGTGTGTGTGTGTGTGTGTGTGTGTGTGTGTGTGTGTGTATTTGTGTACATACATAAAGATACACACGTTTACATATACACATATACATCATGTTCCTTAAAATTCGGAGTTATACACAGATAACATTTATTGTACGAATGGCACTCGTGACAAATGTGAAAAGGATGAATGAGAAAGACCAATCCAACAGAAAGCAGAATATATAAACAACGTTTCCATTCATTTTCTACGCGTGTCACAAGGAATTATATATATAGGCAAGCTGGTGAATCTACTAGGACCCTTTCCCTTTCGGGTTTGCATCTGACCGGCCAGACACACTTCACTGAACTCTGTCAATAGCGAAGACTACCTGGTTTTATGGATCAGTAGTTAGTTAACTAGTTAGTGAACTCTGTATATATACATACAAGCTCGTGAATCTACTATCTCTCTGGTGGTTGCTTTCGAACTCTCTCGATAGCGATGGTTTAATGTTTAAAGGATCAATAGCTTAATATTTATTCTCACAGTCATGGCGATTGATTTCCGATAGACATGCATGCTTTCGTATTATACAGTACTACACCACATTTCAAGAGAAATTATGCAGTGAAACATATATTTTTGGAGTTTTGAATGAAAGTACGACATTTCAGATGTATGTGTTGAGTGAAGTACATTTCAGAAAAAAAAAAAAAATCAAAAGCATTGCAGTGAAGTACCATATTTTAGGATTTACTGAGTGAAGCACCTCATTTCAGAACATGCTAAGCGAAATACCACATTTCAGAAAAAAAAAAAAAAAAAAAAAAAATGAATGAAACAGCACTACATTCCCAGAAGCACATACGTAGTGAAAATCAATACCAAATATATGTAAACGTATCAAAATAGTTCTCTCCCGTCCCCGCCACTTTAGGAGAAAAAAAAAGACCTCTTGAGAAATTCAGAAGAGTCTGTCCTCCTGACTGACATATATCAAGAAGCAATATATCAGAAAGGTAATCGTCTATGCATTTACAAACATCTCCCTTGGCGATTGTCCTCATCTTTACATATTAACATCTTCCCCATCACAAAACCAGACAGCGCCTCTATCATTCTTTCCATCATTTCTCTCTCTCTTCAGCCATAGTCAAAAGAGGCAGCAGTCATCTGAAATATGTATTGAAATATACAATTATTCTAATTATTCTGGCAAACGGTATGTAACAATATTAAGTAAACCTGTGCTTTAATTTTTTTTTTTTTATATAAACAGATCTTTAATACATCATTATTTTTCAGTTCGAAAAAAAAAAAATCTCGATCATATTAAAACAAAAACGACATTATTTTTAAGGAATTATTTATGATTAAGAATTTCAAATGGGGAATTAAATTGGGGTAAGGAGGGGGGAGGGGGGGAATTGGGTTAACTAGATTAATTGTCGTAGAATTTTCCTTTTTCTATTTCTTTCGAAATCAGTACTTATTATCATTATAATTATTTTTTTCAAGAGGGTGTCTGACGATGAGAGTATATATATTTATTTGTATTCTTTTTTTTTTTTTTATCTTCTAATACTTGCAAGTTTTATTGATTGTTATTTTTTCTATTTTCCATTTATCCATTTATTTCTGACCACAATGTTTTGATTTTTTTTCCTTCGCACTTCATCTATTATTCATCACCTTTATTTCTCAGAAGCAAGAAACACAGTAATTATGTAAGCAGCGACCCCACTACCACTGTCATCTTTAAAAAATAACTATGAATTAAAATGGCATAATTATAATGCAAAGTACCCTTTAGTTGATTAATAGCATCTTGGTCATAGGGTCCAGCGTGAAACCTTTCAGTAATTTCTCGAATAAACCCACAGCCTTTAGGGCTTGGACGTTCCAATAATATATATTTTTTCCTCCATTCAGAACTCACTTCCCTGAAATACTAAACCCTACATTGATGACCCGCGGTAATTATGATTATAGAATTCAATCCATAGACCTATTCATAGAAGGTTACATGTCCTGAGGGAAATTAATTCAAAATATTTTTAAGAAGAACAAGAGTTCGTTGAGTGAGGAAAAAAGACTTAATCCTCTTTATATATGTATATATATATGTGTGTATGTACACACACACACACACACACACACACGCACACACACGCACACACACACACACACACACACACACACATATATATACATACACACATACACACACATGTGTATATATATATATATACATATATATGTATATATATACATATATATGTATATATATATATACATACACACATACACACACACATGTGTATATATGTTTATACACACACATACACACACACATACATATATATATATATATAA
>NC_061859.1:3598129-3603129 GCF_019202785.1 Penaeus chinensis
AAAATCGCGATTCCTCTTCATCTGAACCAATTCTGAAATCAGCGCAACTTGGACTATTGATAACGAAAGAATCATTTCAATTTCCCTTTTTTTCAGATGGTGCTTGATTAATCTTTTCAAAATGCATCAGCAGTCTTCCCTCCGGCGTGACATTAAGTTGATAAGGTTTTGGATTTGCTGTAATCGACTGGATTTTAACGAAGCCATTGATTTTTACAACGCGTTTTCGGTGTGCTTGTGTTTGTGTGGATATAGGTATGTATGTGATTATGTAAGTATCCATATTCATCAGTCTGTCTCTCTCTCTCTCTGTGTGTGTGTGTCTGTTTGTCTGTCTCTCTCTCTCCCTCTCTCTTTCTATCTCACACTCCACACACAACCCCCTCCCCCCACCACACGCACCCCCCCACCACACACCATAACACCTTCCGCCCGCCCCCCCCCCCCCCCTCCTCGCCACCTTCCTCACGCCCCACCCCCCGTTGCCTATCATTATGCACCGAAGTCCGCCTCCTGCAACCACGTGATAGGTACAGATTAGGGTTAAGCCGCGAGATACAAGGGTCTTTGGGAAATTGCTCTCTTACGGCGCGCATGCACTGGCCCTCTTCCGGGTAAATTCAAAGATGAGGCGCCATATTTGTTCGTGCGTTCGTTTCCCTTTAAGTGATATGAAGGTGGAGTTGGTTGAGGGAAGTTCTGATGGCTCGTGTGTTCTTTTCTTCTTTTATTTTTGCTAGATTTTCTTAAATCATTATGTGTTGATGGTTAGTTAAAAAAACAAAAAACAAAAAAAACTATCGTCTTCTATCTGCCTCACTCCGTCACTCCTCTCTCTCCATTCCTTCATTTTCCCTTTTATTACCCCCCCCCCCATCCTCCATCCTCTATGATTTGGAATTGTCTGTATTTTTATTAATAATATGGAGCACATTTATTGCATCCTTTGGAATAACCGGTTTCGAAATTTGAATAAAGCATTTGGAAAAAGTATCTCTTTCCTATGTAATTTGACGTAAGTGGCTGAATGTGTTTTATACATGACTCATTATCAGCACGGGAGCTACTTCATAATTATAATTAGTTTTTATGAATTCGATTAAACACGACCAAATTCATTCAATAGACTAATACTACGATTAACATCATTATCTCAATACCATTAACTGATATCATGATCACTTTAATCAGTACCATTATTTCAATACCATTAATTAATACTATAACCCTTTGAACGATTACCATTAAAACGATGCTATATAAATCATCACCAAGAAAAAAAAAAAAAATCCCGAGGTTTACAAAGGCGTCAAAATATTTTCAAGGTCTAGCATAAATCTAAGAATCCCACAACAGCCTGACATTAGCACAGATGAGGATCACAATAGCCTTAGTTTCGTGAAAATGATTTATCTTCTACCATAAAAAAATAGGAGGAGGGGGAGGGAGGCCAGAGAGGGAGAGGGAGAGGGAGGGGGGCGAAAGAGGGAGAGGGAGGGGGATGGGGACGAAAGAGGGAGAGGGAGAGGGAGAGGGAGGGGGCGAAAGAGGGTAGGGAGGGGGATGAGGGCGAAAGAGGGAGAGGGAGAGGGAGGGGGCGAAAGAGGGAGAGGGAGGGGGTGGGAGACGTAAGAGGAAATGGGAGGGGGAGGGGGCGAAAGAGGGAAAAAGGGGGGAGGGGGGCGAAAGAGGGAGAGGGGGAAGGGGAGGGGGAGAGGGATGGGGAGAGGAGGAAGGGGAGAGGAGAAGGAAAGGGAGAATAAGGAAAGGCAGATAAAGAAGGGAAGAAAAGGGGGTGGGAAACTGGGGAGGGAGAGAGGGTGGAAGGGGTGGAGAGGGATATGGGGAAAAAAGGGGAGATGGCAAGGGATAGGGTAAAGGGGGAAGGAAGAACAAAGAAAGCGATGGAGGGTGAAGGAAGGAAATGGAGAAAGGAAGAGGAAGAGGGGGAGGAAGAGGAGTGATAGAGGAGAACAAGGGAGATGGGAGAAGGGTAGGGGTCAGGAAGGGGATGGGGAGGAGAGGGGAAGGGAGAGGAGGAAAGGGAGGGGGCATGGATGGGGAGGAAGGAGGAGGAATGGGGTAATGGGAAAGAAGGATAGGATTAAAACTGAAGAAAGGGGAGGGAAGAAGGAGGGAAAAGCAAGTGGGGAGATAGAGGGAAGGGATAGAGGGTCAGGGAAGGGATGATGGAAGGAAGGGGAATGGGAAGGAAAGGGAGAGAGAGGAGGGGATAGGAGGAGGAGGAAGGAGGGAAGGATTAGAAAGCAAGAAATAAGAGGGGCTAGGGAAACGGGAAGAAGGATAAAAAAAGAAAAACAAAATTAGGAGATAGATGAGGAGAAAGATAAAGTAGGAAAAAATAGGAAGCCGGAAATAATATTCAAAGAAATACAGAAAGGAGGAAAGAATAGGAATAAAAAGAGACAGAAGGAAGAAAGTGAGAAAGAGAGAGAGAGAGAAAAAAAAAAACTTGTGGGCAGACAAGGAAGAAGGGGAAGGGCTGGGAAAATGAAAAAAAAAAAAAAATCCTTTCATACGATGAATTATGGCAGTTTTGAGAGCACCGCATTATTATTATCGCAGCTGGGGAAGTGTCCTTTGCAAAAACACCTTAAAGAGAGAGACATATAGAAGGGGGAGGGGGGGGGGGATGAGACAAAGAAGGAAAGATAGATAGATAGATAGAGAGAGAGAGAGAGAGAGAGAGAGAGAGAGAGAGAGAGAGAGAGAGAGAGAGAGAGAGAGAGAGAGAGAGAGAGAGAGAGAGAGAGAGAGGGAGAGAGAGAGAGAAAGAGAGAGAGAGAGATAGAGAGAGAGAGAGAGAGAGAGATAGAGAGATAGAGATAGATAGATAGATAGAAAGATAGATAAATATATATATATATATATATATATATAGAGAGAGAGAGAGAGAGAAATGGAGAGAGAACAACCAAGAGAGAACAAGAAATGATAAAGGAGCGAATGAGAGATAAAAAAATGAGAGAAAAAGAAACCGAATGAAAATGAGGACGAGATAGAAAGAGAAAAGAAACAAGCGAGGATGGATGGTCTATATCTTGGCATCCTCGCCGTGTAGCATAAATAATAAGACACGGAATTCCCCGTGCGTGTGTGTGTGTCTCTTGGCGGTCAAGCCTGAGGTAATGAGGAAGAGGAAGAGGGGGAGAAGGAGGAGCAGGAGAGGGAAGAGGTGGAAAACGAAGAGGAAGAGGGGGAGAAGGAAGAGGAGGAGAGAGAAGAAGAGGAAAACGAAGAGGAGAAGGAAGATGAGGAGAAGGAAGAGGGGGAGAAGGAGGAGCAGGAGAGGGAAGAGGAGGAAAACGAAGAGGAGAAGGAAGATGAGGAGAAGGAAGAGGGGGAGAAGGAGGAGCAGGAGAGGGAAGAGAAGGAAAACGAAGAGGAAGAGGGAGAGAAGGAAGAGGAGGAGAGGGAAGAAGAGGAAAACGAAGAGGAGAAGGAAGATGAGGAGAAGGAAGAGGGGGGGGAGGAGGAGCAGGAGAGGGAAGAAGAGGAAAACGAAGAGGAGAAGGAAGATGAGGAGAAGGAAGAGGGGGAGAAGGAGGAGCAGGAGAGGGAAAAGGAGGAAAACGAAGAGGAGAAGGAAGATGAGGAGAAGGAAGAGGGGGGGGAGGAGGAGCAGGAGAGGGAAGAAGAGGAAAACGAAGAGGAGAAGGAAGATGAGGAGAAGGAAGAGGGGGAGAAGGAAGAGGAGGAGAGGAAGAAGAGGAAAACGAAGAGGAGAAGGAAGATGAGGAGAAGGAAGAGGGGGGGGAGGAGGAGCAGGAGAGGGAAGAAGAGGAAAACGAAGAGGAGAAGGAAGATGAGGAGAAGGAAGAGGGGGGGGAGGAGGAGCAGGAGAGGGAAGAAGAGGAAAACGAAGAGGAGAAGGAAGATGAGGAGAAGGAAGAGGGGGAGAAGGAAGAGGAGGAGAGGAAGAAGAGGAAAACGAAGAGGAGAAGGAAGATGAGGATAAGGAAGAGGGGGAGAAGGAAGAGCAGGAGAGGGAAGAGGAGGAAAACGAAGAGGAAGAGGGGGAGAAGGAAGAGGAGGAGAGGAAGAAGAGGAAAACGAAGAGGAGAAGGAAGATGAGGAGAAGGAAGAGGGGGAGAAGGAAGAGGAGGAGAGGAAGAAGAGGAAAACGAAGAGGAGAAGGAAGATGAGGATAAGGAAGAGGGGGAGAAGGAAGAGCAGGAGAGGGAAGAGGAGTAAAACGAAGAGGAAGAGGGGGAGAAGGAAGAGGAGGAGAGGAAGAAGAGGAAAACGAAGAGGAGAAGGAAGATGAGGAGAAGGAAGAGGGGGAGAAGGAAGAGGAGGAGAGGAAGAAGAGGAAAACGAAGAGGAGAAGGAAGATGAGGATAAGGAAGAGGGGGAGAAGGAAGAGCAGGAGAGGGAAGAGGAGGAAAACGAAGAGGAAGAGGGGGAGAAGGAAGAGGAGGAGAGGAAGAAGAGGAAAACGAAGAGGAGAAGGAAGATGAGGAGAAGAGGGGGAGAAGGAGGAGCAGGAGAGGGAAGAGGAGGAAAACGAAGAGGGGTAGAAGAAAGAGGAGGAGAAGGAGGAGCAGGAAAACGAAGAGGAGAAGGAAGAGGGGGAGAAGGAAGAGGGGGAGAAGGAGGAGCAGGAGAGGGAAGAGGAGGAAAACGAAGAGGAGAAGGGAGATGAGGAGAAGGAGGAGGAGGAGGAGCAGGAGAGGGAAGAGGAGGAAAACGAAGAAATGAAGTAAGGAGAAAGGAAAGAGATAAAGAGAGATTAGGAGGAAGAAGAGGATGAAGAAGGATGAGAAGGAGGAGAAAAAGAAGGAGGAAGGAGAAGAAGGAGGAGAAGGAGGAGAAGAAGAAGAAAGAAGACGAAGAAGAAAGGGAGAAGATAGAGAGAGATTAGGCGGAAGAAGGAGGAGAGGAAAGAAGCGGAAGAAGAAGGAGAAATAAGGGAGAAGACAGGGGAAGATTAAAAAGAGGAAGAAGAAGAACAAGATGAAGAACAAGGAGAACGGGAG
>NC_061859.1:3618442-3623442 GCF_019202785.1 Penaeus chinensis
AAATAAATCAAAACCAAACTGTTGTGTAAGTCGAGTAAAAACACGCAAAAAAAGAAAAAAGAAAAAAGAACGTAAACAGAAAGAAAAGAACAAAAAAATGTTCCGCGGACATGAAAAAACAGACGGGGTCGTTCGATAGTTTTCTTTCTTTCTTTTCTCTCTCTCTCTCTCTTTTTTTGTTTTTTTTTTGTTTTTGTAATGCCAATACCCAGTCGACATCTGTGGCATTGGTCGTACTTTTTACGAAATTTGACTTAAATCGATCTTTAAGTTTCCATATGTATACAGTATATATATCTATCATAGTATAATCGAGTTGATATCGAGGGACAGTAGTACATGGCTCTTCTTTTATATCTAATGTTAAGAACGCAAAAAGAACGGAGAATAACTTGAACAAACAATAAACGCGTAGAAGAAAGAAAATGCTGAACAAAACACTACGAAGTTGACGGACGAAGAAACCAGAGACGCCGCTGCATTGTTTTTAGACTCGAAATTACCCGCTATTATTGCAAGATTGCAACTTTCTTGCACAATAAACAAGCTAGGATTCATTGTTGCAGTGTCAAATGGGCCTTCTCGAACCTCTGGAGGATGATATATAATTTGGTAAGTCACTTATTGGATATCAATTAGAGATTTATTCATATAAGTAATTATTGCTAATTTATTATCTTCCAAACTTCTTTTACTGTATTTGCACAAACAAACAAAAAGACACGCAAACATGCACACACACACACACACACACACACACACACACATACACACACACACACACACACACAAGCACACACAAGCACACACACACACACACACACACACACACACACACACACACACACACACACACACACACACACACACACAAGCACACACACACACACACACACACACACACACACACACACACACACACACACACACACACACACATACAAGCACACAAGCACACACAAGCACATACACCCGCACACAAACAAAAACACAAGAGATATCTGTAACTATATATTCACCGTTTCATTAAGCTGAATTTTATAACATTCTTTGGGCAATCAATACGCCATGATTATACCTAGAATTTTAATCACGAAATCGCCTCTTATCTCAACAAAGAAAAATAATCTACATTCTCTATCAGATAAAAAATATCTTAAACTGCAACATTTATTTTTTACGAGTTTTCTAATGAGAAATTTATCAATATAAGTAATCATTCATAATGTGTTTTCTTCCAAGATTTTGACTGCATTTGCCCACAGATAAACAAACACACACACATCCTACGAGCAACAAATGCAATTACAGCTGACAAGGGAAAGTATTTGTGCTGTAGATCAGATAGATAAAGAGACAGATGGACAAATAAATAAAAAAAGAGAGAGATAGCTAGAGACAGAGAGGGTTGGATAGATAGACAGATAGATAGATGGACATAGACGGATAAACAGATAGATATTCAGATAAATAGACTAACAGATTGATAGAGAGGAAAAGTGCAAAAGTGAAGATGGATAAATAGATAGATAGATAGAGAGCGTGAGAGTTAAAGAAAAATAAAAAGGTAAAATAAGACATAGACAGAGGGATACATAGACAAACAAACAAACAAACAAAAATAATATATAGATACAAAAACAGATTAGTTTACCGAGAAAAACTTTTATTTCAATTGTTCAGATTCACCTCGGAGAAATGTACATATTTTAGATCTGTGTGTATTCATTTATACTTTTAGTGTTATCATGCTTTCGTTATTTATTTTCTCTTTCTCCATGTGTATTCATTTATACTTTTAGTGTTATCATACTTTCGTTATTTATTTTCTCTTTCTCCATGTGTATTCATTTATACTTTTAGTGTTATCATGCTTTCGTTATTTATTTTCTCTTTCTCCATGTGTATTCATTTATACTTTTAGTGTTATCATGCTTTCGTTATTTATTTTCTCTTTCTCCATGTGTATTCATTTATACTTTTAGTGTTATCATGCTTTCGTTATTTATTTTCTCTTTCTCCATGTGTATTCATTTATACTTTTAGTGTTATCATGCTTTCGTTATTTATTTTCTCTTTCTCCATGTGTATTCATTTATACTTTTAGTGTTATCATGCTTTCGTTATTTATTTTCTCTTTCTCCATGTGTATTCATTTATACTTTTAGTGTTATCATGCTTTCGTTATTTATTTTCTCTTTCTCCATGTGTATTCATTTATACTTTTAGTGTTATCATGCTTTCGTTATTTATTTTCTCTTTCTCCATGTGTATTCATTTATACTTTTAGTGTTATCATGCTTTCGTTATTTATTTTCTCTTTCTCCATGTGTATTCATTTATACTTTTAGTGTTATCATACTTTCGTTATTTATTTTCTCTTTCTCCAGAAATTACATTAGAATTAGCACATGTTAAATGATGTGTTGATTTATACGAATGGTTCTCATGTTCATTTTCATAATCTTTTTTATTGCATATTTTCTTTACACCATCGTTTAGGATATAATTGTATCAATTACATACTTTATTTAATAGATAAACATTCATTTGTTAGCGTATAGTGTTAAGAAATTCTATGAAACATTTCTTCTTATTAATTAAGTTGTACGATACTGTTCAATATCCATGCCTGCTTTTCGAGAACTCTGGAAAGTTAACTGTATCTCTCCCACCTATACACGTGTCTGCATGTAGATTTCACAGTGCATATCCTTGAATAGTCAGTGACTTTCATGAAATGACTTGACATGGTAAACACGTTCTCTTGCGACGTTGGTAAACAGGGTGTCGGCTGTTTGAAGCAGATTGTCCCCGTCTGTATAACGAGGTGGATACAGTGTTGTATCAGATCACTGGGCCTGATAATGCTGCTTAAACACCATCATGAGCACACTAACCTGGTTTCATTGCAGTGACGATGGTTAATTCATCATCTGTATCTGAAATGGCGAATCTGCGGCTCGAAACACTGTTCAAATCACATCTTGTCTTGTAACGCGATTTACCTGTCCTTTGCTCTTATTCAGATGTGCTCTTTCGCGTAATAACATTACTGCATGAATATATTTGTTAATTTGAGGTTTCAGCTCCTCTGGCTTCTGAAGCCCTTCGAGTGAATACAAAATAAAAATGAAACCAAGTACATTACTCAACAACGAGGTCATCACCTACATAAATACACTATATGTACCATGTAGAGAGCATGCTTTGTTAATAAGATTGAGGTATTAAAACGAGTATCCATAAAGCCTAGATTTAAAAAGTACCATTCTGTACTGCAGGTCGGGGCGCACACGGTAGTGAGAGGTGGTGTTAATATGCTATACTGGTTGCAATTGACATTTGACTTTGATTTAATCAATGTTATTATTGGTTTTGAATGGGAGGTTTGTATATATGCAAATCTCTCTCTCTCTCTCTCTCTCTCTCTCTCTCTCTCTCTCTCTCTCTCTCTCTCTCTCTCTCTCTCTCTCTCTCTCTCTCTCTCTCCCCCTAACTCTCTTCCTCTCTCTCAATGAGATTTATTGACACAGTGTGAGGAAAAAAACAGTTATTTCTGGTTATTGGCGACTTTCAGGTATTTCCGGACATGGAAATAAAAAACAACCCTGCATCTTAATCGGCCTGGCACGAACTCGGGACACCGGTATTGCAAGCCTCTACCAAAGAGGTTAATCTATTTACAAAGCTGTAAGTAAGAAATATAATAATACACAATGTATCATTACCTTCACCTGATCCTAAATACACATCAAATAGATACCACATTTCGTTCGCATATGCAAATGCCATAAAAAGCTGTACTAGTAAGACCATTACATCTTGCCATCACTCACTTCACTATTCCTTTGAGGATACAACTTAATTTTAGGTTCTGTGTGCACGACATTAACTACAGAGAACTGGTCGGTTTTTGATGCTGTTATGCGGCTGGCGGTGTCGTGTACAAGGCTTTCAGTTAGTGGAGGGGACTCTTTATGCAATTAAGGTATTCGTCATGGAGTGAATTTTCAGGAGTACCTGAAAAGAGGGAAGGGGAAATGCGTGTATATTTGTATGTATATAGATCTACATACATTTGTATACACCTAAACACACACAGACACAGACACACTCACACTTACACCCACACACACACAACCCCTTCCCATACACACAACCTCCCTCACATTCCCCCTTCCACCCCCACCCCCACAGCCCACACCCACACAAAAAAACACTCTCCGTCTCCCCCAGTGCTAATAATTCACCTAACATGAAATAACTTCCCAGCAAAGAGTGCGTGGTTATGTTCAGGCCATCAGCGATGAGGAATGAAACGGGCTACTCGTATTGAAAGCCTCATTGCTCATAGCAGGTTGGTCGCCGGGCTTTGGATTATAAACTTGTTATAGTTTTTTGTGTGTAAAGGACGGGGCAAGAGAAATAAAAAATGGGGTAATAAGAGAGAGAGAGCGGTTAGAGAGAGAGAGGGAAGGAAGGAGAGGGAAAGGGAAGGAGAGGAGAAAGAGGGGGAAGGGATGGGGGGAGAGAAAAGGTGACTGATTAGGAGGTGAGAGGATGAGAGAGAGAGAGAGAGAGAGAGAGAGAGAGAGAGAGAGAGAGAGAGAGAGAGAGAGAGAGAGAGAGAGAGAGAGAGAGAGAGAGAGAGAAAGAGAGATATAGATAGATAGATAGATAGATAGAGAGAGAGAGAGAGAGAGAGAGAGAGAGAGAGAGAGAGAGAGAGAGAGAGAGAGAGAGAGAGAGAGAGGGACTTTTCCTTCGCTTGAATAGCTAAATCGATCGGTTTTCGTTTGAGAGACTGAGAGAGAGAGAGAAAGACAAAACAGTTGTTCAATTACTTATTCCATTACTTTTTAAGTAGACATTCAGAGAGAGAGAGAGAGAAAGAGAGAGAGAGAGAGAGAGAGAGAGAGAGAGAGAGAGAGAGAGAGAGAGTGAGAGTGAGAGTGAGAGTGAGAGTGAGAGTGAGAGTGAGAGTGAGAGTGAGAGTG
>NC_061859.1:3648442-3653442 GCF_019202785.1 Penaeus chinensis
TATGAAACTCGAGAGAATTAAGATTATGTTTGATACAATCTGGACGTAGTGAGTAATTGATATGCATGTAATATGAATGTATAATGATTTATTATTAAGAACACATAATGGATGATAAAGCTGTGTCTTGGAATTAAAACTTGTATCATGAATGGAAAGGAAGTGTAAAATCATGTCGTTTTAATATACGTTATTTGATTATCACGTACGTCATTTTGTGAAATGTAGTGTCATGTACTAATGCTTTGACTCATTGCATGTTTGAAGCTGTTTTGTCTGAATAATTCACGGCCATTGATGACAACAACAATAATATTAGTAATAATAATAATAATAATAATGATGGTATAATAATAATATTTTAATAATAATGATGATTATAATGATAATGATTATAATAATGATGGTAATGATGATGATAATGATAACAGTGACATTGACAAGGATAATAATATTAATATTATAATGATAATGATGATGAAGATGACGATGAAGATGATGATGATATATAATGATGGTGATGATGATAATGAAAATAATAATGATAATAAAATGCGTTTCTTTTCCAATTATGATAACCATAATAATGTTAATAATATTAACGATAATAATGATAATGATAATGATAATGATAATGATGATAATGATAATGATAATAATAATTTTGATAATTATAATAATATTAATAATATTAATAATATTAATGATAATAATGATGATGATGATGATGATGATGATTATGATTATGATTATGATTATGATGATGATGATGATGATGATGATGATGATGATGATTATGATTATGATTATGATGATGATGATGATGATGATGATGATGATAATGAAAATGATAACGATAATAAAATGCGTTTCGGCAATAAGTTCTTTTCCATGCATCCCACACGTAATTGCTTTTAAACCAGAACTGAATGCGAATGCCTTGATACAGCTTTGAATTAACTTTGACGGCAATAGAGGATGACTTTGCTTTGCACTTCAACTTTTCACTCCCCCCCCCCCCCCCCCCCCGTGAGAGATGTCTGGGAATATATACAAATCATTTGTCACTTTGTTTCAGTCCTATTAATGTACTTTTTTTCATTCATTTGTTTACTTACTTTCTTTATAAGAAAAAAAAAAAAAAAACCTACCAAAAACGGATACACTTTAACGAATGAATATTTCCTCGCCTCTGTACACCCACTAGTTAAACAAATGGAGTAGATGATTAAAACTCACCGGAGGATGACGTTGCAAAACTCGCCTCGATTTTCTGATTTCCTCCAAACCGGAACCAGAAACTCGGGAGGTGCTAAATATACGTAGCTTTTAGTAGATTGCATTATTTTCACTATAGGGAGAGATTCGGTCATTTCCTTTATCTATTTCGTTGATCTTTCTCTTTATATGTTATTTGTGTGGTAGTAGGATGTTTATTTTCCGTGTTTAATGGATGGGTTGTCTTATATAGCATTCCATTGTAAAATAATCGTTTTTTAAGGAAGTGACGTAATGGATAATGGGAAAAAAAACCTTGTGACTGAATGGGTGTGTCGAACTTGTAATATTAGCTGAGTGTGTTTGGTTAGGAATCATTTCAACGATTGTTTTTTGTCTCTAGTCCAAAAATAATAAAAAACGAAAGAGATTGTAAGAATACGTAATACCTCGGAACATACTTTGGAAAACTTTGGAAAGCAGCGCTAATTAGTAACAGTAATTATACTATGGGTGGTGATTATAATAAGAACGATAAATATAATGATATCAATGATAGTAATAGTGAGAGTAACGTCAGCAACAATATAAATGATTATAACCATAATTGCAATAACAGTTCTGCGTAATCAATCGTATGAATTGCTCTCAGTTCATTAACATAATTCAAGTTATAGAAGACATGCTAAAATAGTTCCAATACAATCCATTTCAAAATTATTTCTTAGAAACTCAGTAACGAATTATGAAAATCTAGAGAACAATTTTTTTGCCCAGTTCCATAAATAAAATTTCACATAAGAGCGCAATCATATTTATATTTTTTAGCCACCACGCACAACACGACATCATGCAAGAACATATACCTTTATGTGGCATTATAAATAGGCAACCATTATTCACCATTAATATCGAATATATGAGAACACGTTATGAAGTATTAAACAAATTATCTTTTTCATAAAACATCCGGGAAAGTAAAGATCCATAAGTATGTTTTTACGCCGATTAAAAGTAAGTAAGTGATATTAGGAAATGAAAATGTATAATACACTAGCTTATACATATATAACTTGGAAATTCAACGGGGGATTAAACCATCTGGGTACACTTGCACTTGCACGTATTATTCAATCATTACACACAACAGAACTTCACATGTTATAACACGCCCTGTTGCTTTGACTCATTACATGTATGGAAACGTTTTAACGATATCAATAACGTATGTCTAACGTTTTTGATGAATAATTCGGGGAAAATTTGATTTGCAAAGGGTGTTTTGACACAATTTGAAAGTTATTAGCACTTTATGCGTCCGCTTGGTAACATAGCTGGAGTATTTCACTTCAATTTCAATGATGCCGAATTTTGAAAGCTTGACGTCAATGTTTTTTGTTTTTTTTAATAAACTCCAGTGGACTTATTTCGAAGTTATAATTCCAGGTAATGATTAAGATAAGACAAATAATTTAAACTAATAGAACGTTTTGACAGTGAAAGATACATACAACCTTTCGACAAAGAATCTAAGCACATTCGCCTCTGAGATGTGTGGTTATCTAACTCTGATCAAAGTTTGAGATGGTCTTGCTTGCATAACTTTTTTTTTTTTGGTAAAGTATGATCCACGTCTGTCTGTCTATCTGTCTGTCTGTCTGTCTGTCTGTCTGTCTATCTGTATGTCTTTCTGTCTGTCTGTCTGTCTGTCTGTCTGTCTGTCTGTCTGTCTGTCTGTCTGTCTGTCTGTCTGTCTGTCTGTCTGTCGGTCGGTCTGTCTATCTCTCAAAGATTGCTTCTGCGATCTCTATTCATCGAATTAGAATCTACTAAATTCCACGGGAATAGCTGTGGACAGCAAACTACAAGGAAGATATACGAATAAACAAAACAAACAAATAAAAAGAAAGAAAGAAAGAAAGATGATCTATTTACCAATCAACAGATACAAAAATAGATAAATAGACAGATAGACAGAAGGAAACCGTCTACAAAGAAATGTATCATTCCAACAGTGAGTAATTCCATCAGAAACGTGTGGCATTCCCTCAAACGGAAGGCGAGGCTATGCAGGGGGTGCGCGTTATAAAACTGGTGGACGGTTTTTACCTTCAAACGGCGCCAGGAAACGAGAGAGACACGGTCGTCGAAAATACGCAGGTAACGACAAAGGACATCGTCACGGGGGGGGGGGGGGGGGACACTGCAATTTTGGAAAAATTTGGCTGTCTCTCTTTTCTTTTCTTTTTTTTTCTCTTTCTTTTTTCTTTTTTTTTCTTTTTTTTTATCTTTCTTTCTTTCTGTCTGTCTCTGTGTCTGCCTCTGTCTCTTTCTCTGTCTCTCACTCTCTCCCCCTCCTTCTCTCTATTTTCCTCTCTCTCTTTCTCCCTCCTTTTCTCTATTTCCCCCCCTCTCTCCCTCCTTTCTATTTTCCTCTCCTTCTTTCTCTCTCTTTCCTTCTCTCTATATCCCCCTCTCTCTCTCTTGAAAAAGAAGAAAATCTCCTCTTTTCCTTAAAGTATCTTGAATGCTTAAAGCTGAAGACCAAAAGGGAGGTTCGCGGATAAAAGTGATATGTTCATTTTTACTTCACGAGGAGCAGAGTGGATAGAGATGGTGTTTTAATTGCTGTTTTTGTTTTATTTATATATTTTTTAGTGTAAATAATAACTCCCGTAAAAGAAGTTAGTAGGAAATAAATATCACGACACAGTGAATAACTTGTAAGCTCCAACGTAACTATATCACTGGACCAGTTGGATTAGGATACACATATTAAAACAAAAAGAGAGAGAAAAAGAAGAAAAAAACTAAATCACCCTAAAAAAGAAAAAGAAAAAAAAGAAAGAAAGAGGAAGAAGAAAAAGAAGAAGAAGAAGAAAAAAGAAATAGTAATAAATAAACATGAACATAGGAGAAAATAAATGAGAATACTTCTTCTTTCTTAGTGCCTGAGGTGAGGTGTCGATGCTGTGACGTCACGCTGATAATGTACAGCACGAAAATGACATTTCTATCGATCTTAACACCAGGCCTTTATTGATTACGGCGTTACGGTCACCAAAGATGTCCTTTTTATATTCTTGTTATTCTTCTATCTGTCTATATATCTCTTTTCCTACCTATCTACCTATCTATATTTTGTCTATTTGTCTGTATACCAACCTATCTATCTATCTATCACTCTATCTATCTATCAGTCGATTGATCTATCAATCACTCTCTCTCTGTCTCTCTCTCTCTCTCTCTCTCTCTCTCTATCTACCTGTCTATCTATGAATCTATCAATCTCTCTCTGTCTGTCTATCTATCTCTCTACCTCCTCACACACCTACCCATCTATCTCTCCATCTTTCTCTTTATTTTGTCCACATACATGAACCAAAATCCCTAATATTTTAACCATCTTTCCACCGTATCTGAAATCCATGCAGCACTTTAACGATATAACTTTCCTCGCGCGGAGAGATCCACTCAGGAATCTTAAACATCATTTCGCTACTTCCTAAGCTTTCTTCATAACATCTGGAACCGCGACTAGGAGTCCCTTCAAGCTCACTTCAAGCTCACTTTAAGCTCACTTCAAGTTCACCTCAAGCTCACTCCAGCGCTGGAACGTGACACTCGCTCTCGTGTCCCTTAATTAAAAATCGATTCCTGACTGATCTTGTTCCCCGGTGGAGGTGTGAGACATTTATTTTTATTCATTTTTAAAGTAATTTGTTTAATTCTTTTTTATGTGGATTCGGAAAAAATCGTCTGTTTTGTAGTATTTTAGTCAT
>NC_061859.1:3690942-3703442 GCF_019202785.1 Penaeus chinensis
AAGATACTAATTTTTTTTTTCTTGAAATCATATGTGGAATAAGAGCCTAACACATTATAGTCTTCAAATCTAAATATATTTTGGGGGGAATGAATATCATTACAATACAAGGGATGTATTTAACCGTATTTATGACGAAGATATAATCAAAACCGGTGAAATACATCTCTTGTATTGTGAAGATATTCATTCTCATTCATACACCTTCGATATTTGTCAACATGAATACGGTTCATCCTAAATATATCTGTGTTGTGTGAGTATCTTGTGGAACTGCTTCCTCGGATTACGTGCCTCCTCTACAGATAAAATAATGAGATACCTTACTTATAATAATCATATCTAAGCGTAAGACATTTCTCTCGACCTCAACTTCCTATGTGATAGTATTACCCTTCCATTTACGGTTCTCTCTCTCTCTCTCTCTCTCTCTCTCTCTCTCTCTCTCTCTCTCTCTCTCTCTCTCTCCCCCTCCCTCTCTCTCTCTCTCTCTCTCTCTCTCTCTCTCTCTCTCTCTCTCTCTCTCTCTCCCCCCCCCCTCTCTCTCTCTCTCTCTCTCTCTCTCTCTCTCTCTCTCTCTCTCTCTCTCTCTCCATTAGTTACTGAAATTACGAATTATTACAATCAAACACATGATGCTCTTTATTCTTTCTGTATCTGAATACATTTATAGTAGCGACTGTTGGCTCATTTTCCCTGAATCAAGCGTATTTCCTATCCTCAATCCCCCTTAATTAACTTAAAGTGAATAATGGCTTCCCAGGTGAATATTGCTTTTGCGCATCTTCCTTCTTCGGATAAACCAGAGGAAATTAAGAGAGAGTCGTTGAGCTTTCGCATTATATATTCATCATGTGAGGGTTACTTCACACAGAAGAAGATGAGAGAAGAAAATAAGAAAAGAAGAAGGAAAAGGATTTCATTTCAGAAAGAATATGAGGAAAATAATAACGGGATTAAAGCAGAGAAAAGAAGTAAGGACTGGCAGAAAAAAAGGCCAAATAAAGAAAAAAAAAAAATATATATATACGATAGGGAAATCACACAGTATTTCAGAAAAATTATCAAAGCAACTTCGAAAATCTGTATCACTGAAGCCAAGTCCTCATTATCAGGATAAAAAATACGGAACTTTCTCTAGCCTTCGTGTTCTACCTAAGAACTACGTCATGTTCCAAAGACGAAAAAAGGAAAATCAAAAGTCTTAATTGGATGACGGTGTTCGAAGAGAATATACAGTGTGAAACGACGTTTCTTTAAGTTCAATCTTTCACCAATGTAACATTATTCCCTTTTTTCGCTTCACACGTGTTCCTCGTAGTACGAAAAGAATTCTTAAATACAAAAGACGTAATAAAAAGAAAAAAAGATATATTATTCACAATACGTATCAGAAGACAGAATGTATTTTCCTCTATATTAATTTCCGCTCGTGTTATGCATTACCTTGTCATCTTTTATCAGCCTTTTTTTCTAACGGCGACAGGCTTTACTTGGTATCACTGAATGCTTTTACTTCTTTCCGGGAAATGCGACATCAATTTCCTTGTAGTTTGTTAATCCAGAACAAATAGACATTGCAACAATTTCAGTCTCTGGAGTGTATGTTTTAAAATCTGTCTCTTTCTCTCCTCTCTTTCTCACACACACACGCTCTCCCTCCCTCCCTATTCTTTTTTTCTCAATCTCTCACTCTCTCTCTTTTTTTTTTCTCTCTCTTTCTCTCCCCCCCCCTCTTTTTTTTTCTCTCTCTTGCCACGATTTAAGTTGTATTAGGACTATTTCAATAAACTTACTGAGAAAAAACACGTCTAAGTAATTACATATAATATGAAAATCTTGCTAAGTACCACAATAATATGGTATAAATGCAAAAAAGAAAAGAAAAAGAAAAAGAAAAAGAAAGAGGAAAAATGAAAAGAAAAATGTTTACCATGCACGTAATAATTTCCTAATGAAAACCGCAGTCGCTCATCCCCCTCGCGCGAGAGACCGCCAAAGGGACTCGTCATTATGGAAGGGTTTGCCGAGAGTTGATTTCACGTATGGGCGGCGATTCCAGAGGTATTAAACGCATATATTTCGATGAATAAGCTACGCGGGACAGATTTCCTTTCGAATTCATTCGGAAATTTAGCCCATCGATATTGGCGTTCGCGATCGTCTAAATATCTTCCAATCATTCACTCTAGCCTGGGTTTCAAAAGGCACACTCAGCCCTGGTCTCTTGGTTACTTCCAACCGCTTAGCCTCCCATAATGGTTATACATCCTCGTGTCCTAGGCTCGCTTCAAAACAAAATTCCAACACGATCATAGAGTATAAATCATCACTACCTACAAAGAAGGTAGGAAGCTTGGCGCTCGTGATCTTCCAAATATCTTACGGTAATTCACTTAAGCTCAATTTTCACTTACCAGACTCAGCCCTGGTCCCTGGTCTACCTCGATCCACCATCCCGCCCTTTGGTCTGGCATGTCTGAGCTTCAAGACAGGCTCTTAAAACCATCAATGACTATATATCACCACTGGATAAATATGCTCCAGGTCTTGGGGAAAGATGTTCTAGGTCTTGGGGAGGGAAATGCTACAGGTCTTAGGAAAAAAATGCTTCAGACCTGGTCATAAGAGTGATAATCCCGGCCTACAGCAATCGCCTTCTAGAGGTAAGTATGGCTAGTGTAACCTCGGCATTGTAATACTCTGCTCTAGGTCGTCAGATTGAGTTCCTTGGCTAGGTTTAAAATAAGGTTAATGCAAGGATTGTGGAACCTTGGATTTATATTACATATCTGGTTGCCTTTTTCGACCTTTATTCTGCTATGAAGTATGAGCTGGTCTTCTTTATTTCTTCTTCATCATCATCATTTTCTTCTTCTTCTTCTTCTCTCTCTCTCTCTCTCTCTCTCTCTCTCTCTCTCTCTCTCTCTCTCTCTCTCTCTCTCTCTCTCTCTCTCACTCTCTCTCTTTCTCTCTCTCTTCTTTACATCTTTAGCACTGTTTTACTAGACATTAGGGAATCCCAGTTAAACATTTTCTCGCAAATGTAAGTAAATGTTGATCCAGAACAAACAATCATTATAGTAACTCCAGAGTATCCGAAACTGAACGTATATATTCTATGCTACTTGAACGCACGATCTTCCTCTCTCTATATTTATCTATCTTTCTGGTTATTAACCATTTCTTCTCCCCTCCTCTTTCTCTCATTCTTATTCTTTCGTTCTCTCAGTCTTTCTCTTACTCTCACTCTCTTATTCTCTCTTTCTTACTATACCCCTTCTTTTATATCTGTATTTGTATTTACACATACATCTTCCATTTTTCCCGTTTCATTGTATCTGTTAGTTCTTTTTAAGTGAGAGTAACCGTTAGCGCAAAAATGTGAGGTTGAATCTTTCATCATATAATAGAGAATCGCTGAATAATTCTTACCTCGGTCTTGCCATAATGTTTCAAATGTTGAATATCCCATAGTAAGTGAAATTTGATAACCTGAATCACAAATAGGAAAACAAATACATTGCATAGAGTATATGCAAACATATGTGTGTGTGTGTGTGTGTGTGTGTGTGTGTGTGTGTGTGTGTGTGTGTGTGTGTGTGTGTGTGTGTGTACCTGCGTATGTGCTTGCGTGCGTGTGTGTGTATGTATGTTTATGTGACCTATGCCTAACCTGAACATGCCAAAGAAGACACTGTTCAGGAAACATGTTGCACTTGCCTCCTGACTGCCTTGACAACCACGAAGGCAAACAACTTTACTGAATGAGATTATGCATTTCCTCTCTCTCTTTTGTCATTTTTCATGCCAGAGACAGAAGATGGAAGAGGGAGAAAGGAAAACGGCCATCTATCCCTTTACCGCGTCCCTGATTTTCGTCACGCAAATCCAGCTCATTTAACAAGTCTCTCCCTCGTCATCGGGGGATTGCAACGGACTCACCAAAAAGAGATAGACAGTATTTTGGTGCTTGCCAAGAAGAGCAAAACAAGGGCATATATTACTTTCCCCAACGGAGAAGAGGGGAGAGAAGCATCGAGTGGTACTAGCGTGTCCCTAAAGAAAGAGGGGAGAAGAAAGGAAGAGGACAATAGTAACATGGTAAAATGATCTATTACTAAATATCAAATCATGCCGAACACATATTCATATTTGTATATCAATTGCTTGTATGATAATGAAGCTTTTAATATATCAAAGCACTAACCATTCGTTGAGAATGGATAACGTAAAACTACTCAAGTGATAATGCCCTTTTAATTGCTGACTAATACGCTGACACCAACAGTATATTGTAGCCGCTTATCAGATAATTTATGCTGTGCAGTCGTGATCAGATGAAAGCTAAGCATTATACTAGTCATAATCCCTTGTAGTTGTTTTCTGAATCTGGTTAAAATGTTGTGTGAGTATACCAATAATGAAGAGTATTTCCAATTAATTCTTTGCAAATGCAGTAGCTGTGTCAAAGAAGAAAATGTAACATATATTGAATTACTGTTGAGTTCTGTGACGTCCATGATGGAAAATACCAATTAATTAAATTTTTAATGATGATGGTGATGATAATAATGCTAATGGTAATGATAAGGATAATGGTAATGATAATAATAATGATAATGATAATGATGATGATAGTTATAATAAAAATAATAATGGTTATGATAATGATAATAATGATGGGGATAATGATATTAATAATGACAATAAACATGAAAATAATAATGAAAATAATAATGAAAATATTTATCTCACCGCTGCCAATGTTTGTTAATCTGAAACAGCACTAATTTTATTAAGCTTAGGTTCATGAATGTGTTTTTTTTTTTTTGTTTTTTTTTTTTACTTTATTCATTTTCTCTCTCTCGCTCTCGTTCTCTCACTTTGATAATGTTACAGAATGATTAACTTTACAGACAAAGGATGTCATACCAATGTGAAAAAAAATACACTTTCTACAATATAGCTTCTGTTTGTTATTGAAATCATGATTCCCTGATAACACACAACACCTTTGTGCGAGAGAACATCAAACGGGCATCCTATTGCTTACTAATTATTATTGAAAGGTTAACTGAGAGTTATTTTTAGGAAGTAGATATTAGGAAACGATTTGCACAGTTCCAAATGATCAAACATTTGTTTATTGATGTCTATGATGCCTTTAAGAATCCTATCGGGAATTCAGTCTAACAACAGCTAGAGATCGCCAACGGTTATAGAAAGGAATATTAAAATATAATTTCTAGACCGGACGAGAGGAGAAAGAGAGAGACACTAAAGAGAGACTGAAAATGGAATAAAAAGGAAATGTAAAAAAAAATGTCTTTGTCGGAAGCAAGGGGGAAATTACGCAGTGGACCACTGTTATATGTTAACGTCACTTACCGCTCCGGTCCAATGGTATCCACACCCACGCGTCTCCTAACAGCATACTGCACCGTATCTTGAGGGAGAAGAAGTAGAAGATGAAGATGAAGATGAAGATGAAGATGAAGAAGAAGATGGAAATGAAAATGAAGATGAAGATGAAGATGAAGATGAAGATGAAGAAGAAGATTGAAATGAAAATGAAGATGAAGATGAAGATGAAGATGAAGATGAAGATGAAGATGAAGAAGAAGATGGAAATGAAAATGAAGATGAAGATGAAGATGAAGATGAAGATGAAGATGAAGAAGAAGATGGAAATGAAAATGAAGATGAAGATGAAGATGAAGATGAAGATGAAGATGAAGATGAAGAAGAAGATGGAAATGAAAATGAAGATGAAGATGAAGATGAAGATGAAGAAGAAGATGGAAATGAAAATGAAGATGAAGATGAAGATGAAGATGAAGATGAAGATGAAGATGAAGAAGAAGATGGAAATGAAGAAGATTGAGATGGAGATGAAGATGGAGATGGAAATGGAAATGGAGATGAAGATGAAGATGAAAATGAAAATGAAAATGAAAATGAAAATGCAGATGAAGATGAAGATGAAGATGAAGATGAAGATGAAGATGAAGATGAAGATGAAGATGGAGATGGAGATGGAGATAGAGAAGGAGATAAGGTGAAAAGGAGAATGAAGATGAAGATGAAGACGGTGGTGGAGATGGAGATGGGGATGGAGATGAAGGTGAGGAAAAGGAAGATGA
Organism: Penaeus chinensis; assembly: GCF_019202785.1. Taxonomy (NCBI): domain Eukaryota; kingdom Metazoa; phylum Arthropoda; class Malacostraca; order Decapoda; family Penaeidae; genus Penaeus; species Penaeus chinensis. Next base: position 3,697,089 of record NC_061859.1, read on the forward strand.
AGAAGATGAAGATAAGGATGAAGAAGATGGAAATGAAGAAGATGGAGATGGAGATGGAGATGAAGATGAAGATGGAGATGAAGATGAATATGAAGATGGAGATAGAGATGGAGATGGAGATGGAGATGAAGATGAAGATGAAGAAGATGAAGATGAAGATGGGGAAGATGGAGATGGAGATGGAGACAGAGATGGAGATGCAGATGGAGATGGATATGAAGACGAAGATAAAGAAATAAAAATAAAAAGAAAATGGCCAAGAGTAAGAAAAAAAGAAAAAAAGATGAAAGGGCTTAATTGGTCGGCAATGTGAGGTGAAAAGAAACACATTGTGAGGCGAATTTTCTTCTGACTGTCCATCACTACTACAACATTTCCCTCGGCCTTTTTCTCCTTCCTCACATGGAGCTCGGATTACAAGCCTTCTCCACAAACAAAAAATATTGCGAAAAAGATTTGCACGTGAACGTGTATATATATTCTTTGATCTTGCTTACTTTAGATTTGATATGATTTGTTAGGTGTCGCAAGGTGACAGCTGTTATACAGCTGTCCCCTAATCTTCCATTCGGGAAATCTATCAGTCATTTCCTCGAATTTGAAAATGAATTATTCAATGCAGTAACTCAAGATTAACTCGTACATTTTTGAGATATAAATGGTCTGTCTCTACATCGCATGATTCTTCTTCTTCTCTCCCTTTCTCTCTCTCTCTTTTCCCCCTTTCTCTCTCTAACTTTCTCCCCCCCCCCTCACTCTCTCTCTTTCTCTCAATCTCTTTCTGTTTAGTATACATATATCTTCTTCGATTTCTCTTTTATTTCTGTTCCATCCATTATGTCTTTCTTTATTTCTTTAAGCAAATAAGTGACGTCGAAAGTAGGCCTTTTTTCTTTTAGTAGCACGAGGAGAACTGCAGGATAGTGTTTGCTCTGGCCTGCAGTAGCTTTTTATTCTAACTCTTACTGAGGGGATTATATTTGTCCTGCTTATTTTGAGTATCATTAATTTTCATTCTATTCGTTATACGTTTGAACTTTATAATTGTAAATGTGTAAATGATTTTTTTAGTTTAGTTTAGTCCTTTATTTACCACCCTGGCTAACTGCACAGGCGTGGGCAAGCTGTGGTACATTTAATGCATGGTCATAACATTACATAGTGTTACATTTGAATTTCAGCCTATAACATTGCTATGAGTACTTTTATCAGTTTAAGGAAAGGAACAATTGCACAGTCCTTTATCCACTCATCTGCCACGCCGGCATATAGCTTGGGCGTGGGAAAGCATTAATACATTTTATATTCGGTTATTTGATACTACATTCCAAATTTTGGATACAACATAAGTATATCTTCTAGGGCATCAGATGATATGAAGTAGTTACATAGTTCTCCGTACCTCATGCTAGGTGGCCTGAAAGGCTGTATCACATGGCACTCTGAGATATAATGTACAAGTGTTCGCTTATATTCTTTATTATACAGTTTACACTTAGTTTCTTCGACATTACAAACTGCATTGACCTGCCAATACAATCTATATCCAAGCCTGATTCTTGCAGTCACAATATCACACTGTCTTGTTCTTGTTTTATATAAACCATAGATGAAGGAATCTTGCCTAAACCGGTCATAGTGCTTTATGCTACAGCTTTCAGGGCGCTGAGAATTAATCAACTCAGTCAAGTCCTCTCTGAAGGAGGCTTTAATGATGTAGAAAATCCTAGAAAGAGGTATCCCAAGATCTATGTCCACACTTTGTTTGTCACATGCTGACTTTGCTAGGCGATCAGCATGATCATGCCTAGGGATTCCAACATGCGATGGAATCCACACAAAACGTATATTATGGCCTCGTTCTTTTGCACGATACACGTTTATCCTGATGTCATTTGCAATATTTCCCGCACCTTTGTCTAGAGTGTTCAGAGCCTGGAGAGCACTCTGTGAATCGCAGAAAATGACCCCTGAGCCTTGATTCAATAGAAATTCGGTGGCCATGAGTATTCCTGCCAACTCGGTTTGCATAGTGCTAGCCCAGTCATGAACCCTCCTACAATCCTGGTGCTGCAAAATATTTTTTTTTTATATACAACAAAAGCGCATCCTGCTCTGCACCCAGACTGCAAGGATCCGTCAGTGTAGCATTCATATACATTGGAAAGAGTGTCTAGATGCTCATTTATACTTGCAAGTGCATACTGTTTAAGTATAGGAGGGGGGGCACTGTCTTTTTTGGGGGCAGTCGTATAATATACACTTAGGTCCGACATTTTCCACGGTGGTACAGAACGTCCATGTAGGGTCTTAGTTATGGGAATGTTCAGCTGAGCGAAGTGTTTACACGTCACTTGTAACCATGGATTTGAGTATGAATCGGTGTTGTTATTCAAAGTTAGCTCTTCTATTCTGTGTTTTAGTTGTCTTTGGAACTCTGTACAATGGAGGGGTTCTCTAATTGATTTGACACTAAATGTGGTATTTATGTATAATATTCTTTCATAAACAGAAGGCAAATTAAGTTCTGTTCTCATATTCACAATCCTTGTTGTTCTAGGGGCACCAAGAATGATCCTCATGGCTTCATTTTGGACACTTTCTAGACTAGTCAACTCTGATTCCTTGAATAATACTAGGTGCAACGCATGGTAATCTATGACCGACCTTATGTATGACAAGTAAAAGATTCTCGCAATATTGACATTAATACCATGGTCTTTGCCGACAAGTGTCTTAAGTGGCTTCAGCCGCTCCCACAGCCTTTTCTTCAGGTTTCTAATGAACTCTGAATCATTAACAATCACCCCAAGGTATTTGTATTGATGGCAGAGATCTAGCTCAACGTCATCTATATGAAACCTTGGCAGAGGGATTGTCTGTGGGTTAAGTGCCTTTGTTTTTTCAGATGAAATTATCAAGCCACACTCAGTAGCCCTTGCAGAAAGTATATCTAGAATATCTTGCATTCTCTCCTCGGATGAGGATTTAATACAAATGTCATCGGCATAGCAAATAATGGAGTCATTGCCTGCAAGTGGTATATCGCCCAGTAATCTATGCATAAGGATATTAAATAGCATGGGACTAAGTACGCCTCCCTGAGGTGTGCCGAGTTCAAATACTTTTGTAAGAGTACTTTTAATGCCCCTGAAGAGAACCTGAGCCGAGCGATTCGACAGATACATTTGAATCCATGTTAACAGTTTTCCCTGAATACCAAAGCTACCTAGTTGCTCAAGGATAATTTCCCTGTTTGCAATATCAAAAGCAGATTTAAGATCAAGAAATACGGTTTGCATGCCTGGGTTTGAGTTTGTTAAGTACTCTGCAAAACAGTGCTGACTGCTACGCCCTGGGAGAAATCCATACAGTCTGGAGGATAACTTAGCATTTATGCGATACATGAGCCTGTTCAGAATTATTCTCTCAAGTACTTTGCACAGACAGGAGGTCAAGGAAATGGGTCTGTATTTATCAGTATTGGGTTGATTAAGGAATGATTAAGCTTTTAGTCCAGGAGCTCGGGAGGATTCCTTGTGATAGTCTGAGTCTATACAGATGTAAAAGTGGGTTGCCTGGTACCTGAGCAATGTGACGAAGGACGCTGTAGGTAATGCCGTCCTCGCCAGGGGCGGTTGCCTTACCTTTCAGAAGGGCATTGCTCAGTTCCCACTCGGTTATTTCGACAAAGTCGGAGGGGTCAATAGCAGCACATGCTATTGCTATATTGAAATTTCTATCTATTTTCGACTTATTGAGCTGATTTTTTATCCCTTGTGGAAGTGAGTGTACTTGAGAATTTCCTGCCCACTGCTCTAGCAGCATATTAGCCTGTTCCTGTGGACTGTGGAACTGCGGTGTTGTGAGGGCTTTACCTGTCAGTCTATTAATTTTTCTCCATACGTCAGCTATAGAAGTTTGACTATTGATACTTTGCAGAAATTGTTCCCAGTATTTACTACGAATCTGAGTTTTTAAATCTCTGAATTCCTTGGTGGCTTTCATAAACTGCAGAAGATTATCTGTCGTCTTATTATCTTTATAGCAATTAGCAAGCTCCTGAACCCGTATATATTCCTATGCCAGAATTGGGTCATTGATCCACCTCGGTGCATGGGAGGTCTGGGGCCTCTTTTTCTTTGAGAGTTTTCTTGAACAGACCCAAGTGTCATAGTAGTCAGTGACAACTTTGATTAGATCCTGAGAAAATTTCTCAACAGATGTTACTTTATAGGTGTTATACCAGTCATAGACCCGTGCCTTGAAGTGAGGCTCCAGGCCCGGTGGGATAATTATTCGGAGCCTAGGTGATCTAGTGGCTGAATTGGTGTCTACAGTATAATCTGTTCGTATTGCAAAGTGGTCACTAACTAACTCTCGCACCAGTGAAGTACAGACATTACCATGAACTAAATTTTTGCCAAATACATAGTCTAATCTGCCACCTCCCAAATGAGTCTCTGCTTCTGTGTCATATACTGTCAGTGATCTACTATTGATAAAATGTTTGAATTCTTCCCCATTACTATTACGTTGGTTGTCTCCAAAGTGTGGATGCCTTGCATTGAAGTCGCCCATACATAACGTGCTTTGGTTGTGAAAATTGGGGAAAGAACTAGCCAGACATTTGGAGTATCTGGCATATACATTATACAGTGAAAAATAGCCAGTGGCAGTCTGAATTTTTAAATGATGAAATTGAACATCAGTGTTCTCGGATTTTTTAACTAATTTATGTGGCAGTGTTACCTTCACATATGTCAATAATCCAGTCATGGCTGTATTCACATATGAATAGTATCCCTGAATTGCAGGTGCTATTTTCATCTTAGCAGCAGCAGCAAAAGGTTCTTGCACGCAAATAACATCAGTATTATATTTACGGATATAAAACTCTAGGTCATTCAGCCTAGGCTTTATACTACGCATATTCCATGATATAAATTTGATTGTCTGTTTATCCATAAGTGAGTAGTGTTCTATTAGGCAATCTGTACCTCATGCTGTTATATCCTCTAATATTACAAATTATAGATTCACATAAACATATAGCTTTATGATTGTGGATTTCATTACAGATGGTAGTCTTAAACATAAAAGTACTTTTAACCATTTCAAACATTTGATCTTAGCTTTGTTCCACTTCTCAGCACAGTCCCTCCGGTTGCTGTGCTAAGTGCACCTGGGGGGCTGGTTGCGTCACTGGACCCCACTCTGGTTATCAGCAATGGCGGTCTGACATCGGTTCTCCTCGTTCGTTTTTTTAGCACTAATGGTAACACGAGTATCACGGCACTGACAATCTCTGTTATTTTTTTCCATTTCATTAATTAAGTTAGTGTTTTGTTCTTTCAGAACTTTTATTTCCTTTATAAGTTCAAGCACTTTTATGTCGCCTTGGTCAGCTGGCGTGACGTCACTTCTGTCACATGGTTGTGCGGGGGATTCCCCCGCCTGGCCTGCGGTCGTCCCTGCCTGAGGGTGAGGGACGGCTGCCTCGGCTTGCTCCCGGGGAGGGAGGGGGGGCGTGGTCTTTAATTCAGAGAGTGTGGCAGCTTTGACGCCCGAGTCACCCTCTGTGAGGGTCAACATCATCTTGTTCACCTTCTCCTCCAGTTGCGCAAACATTTCGCGTAGTTCGGTGACCTCTGCACCCCCACTCGCCGGCAGCCGCGGGAAATCTCTGCGGTTGGTGACGTCACACAGGGCACGGGCAGGCGCTTCCCCGGCACCCTGTCCGCTGATTGGGTTGGGAGGGTCGCGCTGGTCACTCACGGTCGGTGCTGGGACCACAGGGGGTGGGGGGGGAGGGGCCAGGGCAGGGAGGCCCTTGCACCCCCAGTGCCAGGCATTTACACCTGTCATCCCACACCTGAAGCAGGATGGGACAAAAGCTGGTGCTTCTGCATTACTCTCTTCTGCTGCACTGCGAGGACACTCCCTGGCAGTATGTTGTTCTCCACATTCTGCACAGCGCGCCTTGCCCTTGCAGTATTTAGCTACATGGCCACTTTCCATGCAGTTATAACAGATGACGGAGGATGCCCTCCACGGTCTCACGTGGCTGGCGGGTATGTACTTCCCAAGGAAGTGGTATGTACTGGGAGGGGGTTGTTCTCCTTTCCATATGATTCGAATACGGTTGAGTGGTTTCTTGTCTTTGTGCACTCGTATGGCCTTATGAACTCCTTCGAGTGCATACGCATGTTCAAGATCAAAATCCTTGTTGTAGTGGGTCACAAGGTATTCGTCATATTTCTCTTGCTTCTTGGGCTCATCACAAAGTTTGAAGATAATACCTCCAATTGATCCTTTAATAAGGTCGTCAACAAATTTTCGCTGAGAGCGAGC
>NC_061859.1:3725942-3728442 GCF_019202785.1 Penaeus chinensis
GTTCCCCCTCTCTTTTTTTTTTTTTTCTTTTCTATTGGCTTACTCAGCCTTAACATTGAGATGTTCATAAGAAATACTACCTGAGCCTTGCTGTTGTAACCGGAAGCGAGGTAATAGTTGATAAAAAAAGAAAAGAAAAAAAAGAGAAAAAAACCCAGCTATGATGATAAGAAGATGATAAGAAGCTAGAGTGTATATTTCTGTACATTTACTGATATGTTCTGCGTGACCTTTCCTTTCTCCTTTGATCTTCTGCCTAATTGCTTGTATCGAGATATGCAATTTTTTTCCTGATTTTGGAATGACATAAGAGGATCGATGCGCATATGAACACTTCCATCCATCTATACATATATATATATATATATATATATATATATATATACACATACACACATAAATGTTTACAGACATACATTTATGCATATATACATATGTACATATATACATATGTATATATGCATAAATGTATACATATATATTCACATATCTACATATATATATATATATATATATATATATATATATACATACACACAGAGATACACACACTTACGTACATACACAAACACACACACACATACATACATACATACACACACAAACACACACACACATACATACATTTATGCATACATGTATACATATATATTTACATACCTACATATACACGTACACACACACACACACACACACACACACACAGACATACAAACATACATACACACATACATAGATACATACATACATATATACATATACGCCTACATACATAAATACACATATCGATCAGAGGTTCAGAAAAAAAAAAAAAAAAAATATTGGTATCTTTTTACTATTTCTTAGAAAGTGATAATGACGATGATAATAGGACTGATTAAGAAAAATAATGATAATTATAACAACAACAGCAGTAATGATAATGATAGCAATATTGATAATTACTAATAAAATTAACAATAATAATGACAGCTGGGATAATAATGATAATAACAACAATAACAATACTAATGATAATACAAAAAATATTAATAATAACAACAATGATGAAAATGATGATGACAACAATGATAAATATAATAACTATTATCGTAATGTTATTTTTTGCACCACTGTTATCACGGTGTTTATTTTTTTCTTATTTTTTCAATCCTATCCATTGTCAATATTCGTTTACAAAGGAATATAAAAAACAAAGATAAATATGAAGATAGAAAAAAATACCGTCGGGCGTATATCTGTATATACTTAACCGACGGGCATGTCACGTGTCAGTGCCATGCCCACTGTGAGTTTACTTGTTTAATTGTTTTTGGCATAGATGGCTACACTTGTACTAAATCACCAATGAGCCAATTACAAGTACTGCCTGTCTCGCCCGTTAACCTTTTCTTTAATTTACGAAAATATTTTACGTTATCTTATTTTGCTATTACTATTGTTTATAACATTATTGTAATTATAATGTTTATAATAAAGATAACACCATCGATATGCATAGCACTAGTAAAAAATACATTTTCCCGCCAATTCAAGGAAAGGTGAAATCAGGTAAGGCATTTCACAAAAAAATATAAAAACTTACCACAGCATTTTCCCCCTTTTTTATTCATTTTTCCCGGCGGCAATGCGTTAACGAATTATGAATAAACAACTGGAAAAAAAATAAAATAAAAGGAAAAACAAAAGTATACCGAAGCCCAATTCTTTGTATTGCTTCTTCAGGGAACATATTTTAAAAACAAATTGCAATTCGATATTAGTATAACCCTTTCTGCAATGTTACCGAGGCTATTTTTTTTCAAAGGTAAACAACGACCCAATATATGTAATTTGGGGTATGAGGTATATTTCAGCTTAGCCATATTTTAGCTCGAACAAATGCAAAAATCCTAACACTAAATTTTAGCGTTCATTTATTTACACCTGAATATAAATCTTCAATTGCAGGCATTGCACCTAGCTGCATTTTTGATGTTTGACTTTCCTGTATACATCGCAGTTGTTCTAAAGCCTTAATTTAAAGCTTATTTTTTTTCCAAACGATATTACACAAAGCGCTAAATAATCATGGATAATCTTAAACAATACAAAGGAATAACTAACATAACATTAAGCATAACACGTAAAGTCATACATTAACAAGCATTATACACACTCTGCCATATCTGCACATTGTTTACTATCTATCGAACTCTATCTATCGAACTATATACATCAAGATAGCGCCAGAAAAAGAGCATACATCTCTGCTCTCCTGAGAAAGAGAAAAGAGAGAAAGAAATCTAGAAATAGAAGAAAAGAAAGAGAAATAAAAAAAAGAAAGAACGAGAAAGAAAGAAAGAAAGAAAGAGCGAGAAAGAAAGAAAGGAAGACACAGAAAGGAAGGAAGGAAGAGAAAAAATAAAGAAAGAACGAGAAAGAAAAAATAGAGAAAGAAGGAAAGGAATGAAATAAAGAAAAAACGAGAAAAAAAAGAGGAAGGGAGAGTGGAAGAGAA
>NC_061859.1:3753442-3755942 GCF_019202785.1 Penaeus chinensis
GAGAGAGAGAGAGAGAAAGATAGAGAGAGAAAGAGAGAGAGAGAGAGAGAGAGAGAGAGAGAGAGAGAGAGAGAGAGAGAGAGAGAGAGAGAGAGAGAGAGAGAGAGAGAGAGAGAGAGAGAGAGAGAGCGAGAGAGAGTGAGAGAGAGAGAGAGAGAGGAGAGGAGAATGAGTGAATATATGTATATGTATAAACGTTCGCTTACACTTAAAACCTAAATGTACCTGCGCATTTACAGTATGTATGTGTCTGTTTAACCAATCTCAATCTACCTATTTCCCCTACTATTTCAAAAAACTTTCGTTAAATGGTAAATAAAAGCTTTATATACAAACTTTTTCACAAAACCTTGATAGATATTGAATATGCATAATTACAAAAGGGCTTCAGAATTTAATCAGATCAGAAGCGAAGAGTTTACACAACAGGGAAACAAGAAACAAAAACAAAAAAATAAAACTGGAAACATATTTGTCAATTCTTTTATATGAAAAGAAAATAAATATTCTAAGGTACAGATTCTCACAGTCAAGCTCATGGCAAATTGTGTGTTTAATTCTTTTTGTTAAAGCGGAAACCAAAAATGGCACAATAAGTGTTCAGCATATATCACATCACTAACAGAAAAGGATATAGATAGCTAGATAGAGAGGGAGAGAGAACGAAAGGGAGAGAGAGAGATTATATATGTATATATGTATGTATGTATGTATATATGGTGTAGCTCCAAAATCCTCTTTTATTGTTTCCCTACTTGTAGGGAGCTGAATGACAAACTGTCAGAGTAAATTTCGAAACTACAATAATATTGGAACATGATGACACTTGAGTAAAATATTTATATCCAGCAATCTGACGGAATAAACTTTCCCTTTTTGCGCCCAACGTAAAGGCTATTAATTTTTTATTTATTTTCGGCAAACGTTTGTCGGTAATCTCATGCCCTTATCCTATAAAAAATCGTTTTTGTTGCTCAGGCACCACCCAGGACGATCCACGTACATGAAGGCAGACCAAACAGCAAGGGATGCCGATATGTCGAGATTTTTTGTCCGTTTCCTCTGCTGTTGCCGTCGACGTTCGCCGGTAGAGTTTAATTCTCATTTCTGTAAAAACTAAAAACGACAGTCAGCTATTTGCTTCTTCCGTCTTTCCGGTCAGGAAGATAAACTCCCTTTTTTTGTCAGGTGGATATATTATGGCTCGTTGTATAGTTATCCTTAACACTTACATATACGCGGACTTGAAGCTTCAGCACACAACATTCATAAAAAAAGTATCATGTTACATACGGGATCGATTATGGTAAGCACTCAATGAAAATGAGCAACAAGGTTAAATAAGGTCACTATCTCCGAGGAAGACTCGAACTTCCGAACACTAGAGCATTCATCGCCTTAACCCACTGAGCTTTTGAACACATACAATCAATGTATTAGAAAGAAAACAAGAAAGAAAGAAAGAAAGAAAAAACGAAGAAAAAGAAAATCAGAAAGATATTAAGAAAGAAAGAAAGAAAAAAAATCGAACATACGAAGCCTTCATTTGCAAAAAGTAAAGGGGAGATTCCAAACCTCCTGGATAAACACATTTCGGAAAATGAAACTAAAAGTAGCCGAGTTCATTGCAGAAGGAAATGAGCCGGTCGAAAGAAAAAAAGTTCAGCTGAACAAACCCAGCAGTACCGTGAATGCAACACGAGTCAGAGATGTTCTCCGATGTTCAGCCGAGCATCTTCTCGTTTCCCGACGCCCGCCTTGCAGATTAGCTCTCAAGGAGATGCTGCGGGTTAATGATGCATGAAAGGGGGAGGAAGTGTCTGCTTTCCACTTGGTATATGTTAACTGAAAGCCGCAAATCTACTCCATTTGCTGGTTTTATTTCGCTGTATTTCCCTTGGTGGATAATGTGAGAAAAATGTTGATGTTCACTTGTTGAATTCGAGGCTTTGTCATTGTTCACTTTGATGCTTTCGTTTTCGTTTTTTGTTTTGCTGTTGTTTCGTTTTGTTGTTGATTTGCCTTTACATTTTCGGAGCAAGTTCTGCTTCGTTTACCTCTTCAAAAAGGCACGAACTTTACGAAGAAAAATAAAAGCGGAAAAGTTATCTACTACGTATTGATACAAGTCAAAACCACAGTGCAAAGTGTTTTCTTTCAAAAGTTTTACTAAAGGGGGGGGGGGGGAGTGGGGATAAGAATATTAAAATAAAAATATCAATACCAATAAAATTACAGTAAATATCAGTATCAATATTCATACGAATTGATATATTTATCAATATCCAATAAGCAAACGACGTGGAGTTGTCATCCTCTTGGGAATATCAGAAAACTGTAACAAAACACTCCCTTAATTAAAGCAGACTAGGCGAGAAATCACAAATGCTTGCAACAGTCTGTGATGAATTGCAATGTCAGTATTCCTGAGCGTAGAGAATAATTGTAAGAAGCATCTTGATCCAGTCAGACAGGAGAGAGAGAGATATAAAGAGAGAGA
>NC_061859.1:3793442-3798442 GCF_019202785.1 Penaeus chinensis
AGGGAATGATTCCGACAGCAGTTGGTCCAGTGCAAGTGCAAGGAAAGCACAACTGCATATTTCTCATATATAACTTCGGAGAAAATGTTTCGATTATATCTCGCATCAACAACAGAGCTAAATGATGTGCGTGTTGATTGCGGCAGTGGCTAGCACAATTCATGAAGAAAGAAATGCATATTTATCGGATATAATATCAATATGAAGATCATGAAGGATTTTTTTAGGATCTCAAACTTACCGAAACATATGGTGTTCCATGAACCAGTACAGAAAAGAAATAAGAACCTGTCATATTAATTGATTACGCATATCCAAACGGCTCTAGTGCGTGTGGCCTTTAAGCCAAAACACAACAAAATCTTTTGATTAATTGCGAAACTCTTTTATCTGTTCTGATGAATCTGCAGTTAAAATGCATCATCGCTTTCATCTTGAATATTAGTTTTCCTATCTCTTCATCTCGCGAAATTGTTTTTGCTTTGTGGAAATCCCTTACCCGATGTCAGTGAGATATCTATCTCTTCCAAACGACCTGACATAATCTTTCAGAATCTCAGTGACTAAAGGCTTTGAAGTCCGTTCTTCTCTCTCTTCACACTTAGTGCCACAGGGCCAAACAGTGCCCGCGGGTGACACAGCATTTTCTCGTCAATCCGTGAAGGAAACATATATAGGCATCTGGTTAAGTGTTCTTGTCTTCGATACGATACTCCCTCGAGACCTTTCACTACATAAAGCCTGCCAAGTGAATCACTAGGAATTGCATAGACAGTCAATATTTCCATTCTTGTACCCGTCTATCAGCATATCTCCCCACATCTTCGTACCTTGCAATACCAATACGTGAAGCACTTTCTTTAATAACTTTTATTGTGAGGGATTCTCATGTACTTCCCCTTGAACTGCTCTTATCTGACTGATGTTTTATGATAATGGAAAAAAACTCCTTTACTTTTACCTTTGCTATTCTTACATGTTGATTTTGGGCAGATGATAGTACGGAAAATACTGGAGTATTCTGTGATATAACAGCTGCACTCGTCGAAAGGTCTTATGTCTTGCTAACTGTTGTGAAGAAACTCGTTCTGTTTAAAAATTGAATACAAAAAAGCACAAGAAAAATAATTCAAATATTACCCTTCCATTTACCGTAAATTTCAGTTATCTTGAGGCGACTCTTACTTTTACGTCTTTTCATAATAATGATTAAGAACAGAACAAGGGAAATATTACACAGACAGAAACAAAGCAATTTCGTAAGTGTATGACCAAAACAAAACAAAGTAAATGATGCAGAGCAAGAAACAAATATTCCCGTAAGTGTATTGCACATACACCTTTTTTATTATTTTCATCTCTATACCCCAGAGAAGGTTTAGAAACAAGAAAGAAATAATGAAAGTAAGAAATGAGAAAGAGAGAGAGAGAGAGAGAGAGAGAGAGAGAGAGAGAGAGAGAGAGAGAGAGACAGACAGACAGACAGACAGACAGAGAGAGAGAGAGAGAGAGAGAGAGAGAGAGAGAGCAAGAGAGAGATATATAGATAGATAGAGACAGAGAAAGAGAGAGAGAGAGAGAGAGAGAGAGAGAGAGAGAGAGAGAGAGAGAGAGAGAGAGAGAGAGAGAGAGAGAGATAAATAGATAGATAGCGAGAGAGAGCAGAGAGGGAAAGAGAGAGAGAGAGAGAGAGAGAGAGAGAGAGAGAGAGAGAGAGAGAGAGAGAGAGAGAGAGAGAGAGAGAGAGAGAGAGAGAGAGGGGGGGGGGGGAGAGACAGAGAGATAGATAGATAGATAGATAGATAGAGAGAGAGAGAGAGAGAAAGAGAGAGAGAGAGAGAGAGAGAGAGAGAGAGAGAGAGAGAGAGAGAGAGAGAGAGAGAGAGAGAGAGAGAGAGAGAGAGAGAGAGAGAGAGGATAGATACAGAAACAGAGACGGACACAAAAAATAAACAATCAAGCAAGCAAAAAACACACATACCAGAACGCTATACACCTTCTTGGGCCTAAAACCCACACCACTGATGTTCTGATTTCATATTTTTTTACAAACCATTACCTAATATTCCTTTGTTTTGAAAGCGCTCTACATCCCCACTGGGAAATGTTCAGGCTAATCTACCTTGTAATAGTCCCCAGAGCCTTTGCTTGCAAGCGAGAGCAGAGAGGCAAGCAATGTTTACTAATCCTCGAAAAAAGGCAATGTTTGGAGATTCTTTTGTAACATTAGGATGTGATGTGAATTCTGGCAATGGTGATGGTGATGGTTGTGACGATGATAGGGTGATTGTGATTGTTGGGGATTGGGAGGATGATGATGTGGTGGTGATGATGATTTAGAAGAGGAGGGGAAGAGGAGGAGGATGGTGATGATGGTAAGGGTGATGATGATAAAGATAATGATGGTGGTGATGATGTGATGGTGATGATGATGATAATGTGATGGTGATGAACATAATGATAAAGATTTCAATGATAGTGATGGTGACGATATGATGTTAATGATCATAATGATAATGATGTTAATGATAATGATAATGGCAATAACGATAATAATAATGATGATGATAATAATAATAAGTGTAAGGCTTTCTGTCGAGGGGAAGCCCGAAAAATCATCCACCCAATCGGCAGATGGCGGCTTAGGGCCGAAAGAAGGAGGGAGGGGGCCCGTTCACTTCCCCTGTGTGGAGACACTCTCCCATGCCCCAGGTACACGTCCCTTAAGAAATGAGTCTGGCTATGCTGTTCTTGACCTCTTATGAACAAAAAGGAAAATAAAAGCAAAGGACCACGGATAAATAGAAATATAAAAATGAATAAAAAATAAAGCTCGTTCTAAAGGAACGGATACATAAAAAAATGTTTTAAGCTTAAAAATAAATGGGATATCCCTGGCTGGTTTAGCGAATGTAAAAAAAAAACAAAAAAACTTTAGTTGTAAACCTTAAGTTGCTTAAATATCATCGTCCACCAATATCCTAACTGCCACGTAAAAGATGGCTCAAACACAACCTTGTCCTTGCTGCTCCAGCGACGCCAGGGTAATCCGGGGGGGGGGGGGGGGATGCAAACACCATTTCCAGAGACAACTCCCGTACGGGTTTATTTCACAGGGTATTTATACAGTTGGGCCACGTCACTGTTATTTGGACAAAATAAACATACAATTAATTAAGAACATATCATTAAACAAAAAGGTCAATTAACAACAAATAACAAAAGAAAAAAAAAGTAAACAGGCAAAAAAAAAAAAAAAAAACTAATAAAAGATACATTAGAAACAGATTAACGGAAAATAAACACCGCAAGTAAAAGTAAATAAGATTGAACACTTAAGAAGTAAAATAAAGTCTAGAACACAGTAAAATCTATCAACGATACGTTGTCCCATGTGAGCCTCCATTAATTAATAAAATCCATAATTAAGGTCGAGACGTGGCAGGTTGTAGATATATAAAAAATGAATCCAAAGTCATAAAACAATTACCCAAGACTAATAAAAGTGATTAATAATAAAACTGAAGATTTAAGTTTTAAAAGGAAATAATAGATAAATGTATAAATAAAGCAACGTAAAATGTAAATGGTAAGATAAGGGGAGGGGTTCGGTATTTAAAATGAGTTATAAAAACGCTGAGATCCTTAAGTAAAAAATGTATAAAAGAATTAAAAACACTAAGATCCCCATCTATCGTTAGAAGACTACATAGAATAGAAAAAAAAAAACCGATAAAAACTCGCAAAATAAGTGTAGTTACTCGCCACTCAATATCCGGAGCATTCGAAGCTCAAGGAGGAAACTCGGGAAATAAAAACAGCAATAGCTTTTATTTGGTACATTCTACAAAAATGTTTGTAACAGTACAGCCGTGTTGAATGTGTGGGCGAGAATCATCTCCAGCGTGTCTGAGCGCCGCCCACTGGATTACCCAAGTTCGGATCGGGATTCGGGATTCGGAATTCGGGATTCGGGATCCGGGATTCAGGATTCAGGATTCGGGATTCGGGACCAGGTATCAAGGGTGTCGAGGGGACAGGTAGGACATTAGGGTGGAGGATAGGGGGTAGGTGCGAGGACGAAATCTTAAGGAAAAGGACGAAAAAGAGAAATGAAAGAGAACCGAGAGATGGAAATCAAAGAAATGAGCAAGAGATCAACGAAGGAATAGAAAAAGTAGATTGCGAGAAGGAGATTAGTATGGGAGAAGAGAAAGATACAGAAGAACGTTATTCGCAAAGTAGAAGAGAAGAGAAAGAAATGAACGAAAGGAGTGAATGAGAGAAATGAGAGAGAGAAAACGAGAGAAAAGGATAAGAATGCATAAAGAAGGAAAGGGTAAGATGAGAAAATGAGATTAGCATAGTAGAAAGTAAGGAGGGACGCAAGATTAGGAAGGGAAAGGGGAAAACGAAAGGAAAGGGAACAAAAGAAATGAACGAGGAAGAAGTGAGAGCAAGAGAACGAGAGAGTATTTAGGAGAGAAGAAGAATAGCGACTAGAGTAAATAGGGTACAGGAGAAAGAGAGAGAGAGAGAGAGAGAGAGAGAGAGAGAGAGAGAGAGAGAGAGAGAGAGAGAGAGAGAGAGAGAGAGAGAGAGAGAGAGAGAGAGAGAGAGGGGGGGGGGGGGGAGAAGGGAAAAAAGGTGGGACCAAAGAGGAGACTAAAGCAAAAAGGAGGTAGGAAAGACTAGGACGGCAAAGATGAGAAGGATAAGGGGGGAGAGGGTAAGGAGTTACAGTCCAGGATGAGGAGGGGGGGGGGGGTCGAAGACCTCACATAAGAATAAGGATAATGATAATAATAATAATGATTATGATAATAGTCATAACGACGAGTATAATAATATCAATCATTAATGTCAATAACAAGACTAATGAGCATGACAATATAAACAATAAAAAGTGCAGGATAAAACGCCAAGTACTTAGAGTAAGCTTGTCTAAATTATGGAAATGGAATCTATAAGTGACTCTGAATAATATATTGATCCTTTCA
>NC_061859.1:3800942-3803442 GCF_019202785.1 Penaeus chinensis
AGAATGATTGATAATAATAAGAGTAATGATAAAAAGGATGATGATATTGATGATGATTATGATGGCGACGATGATGATGATGATGATGATGATGATGATGATGATGATGATGATGATGACAGCGATAATGATGATGATGACGGTCAAGATGACGACGACGACGATGATGATGATAACGATGATGTGATGATGATGACGATGATAATGATAATATGATGACAAATCATCAATAACAACGATACAATAAATGTAAAAGTCAACCAGTTTTCCATATGTAATTTACCAGCAGACGACCTTCCTTCAGCGTTGAAAATCTACGGAAATTTCACATTTCACTTACCCTTCAGCACATTCACACGCCAAATAAGTCTCCATATTCTCTCTATCCAATAAACAGATGCCAGTTGTTAATATATTCCTATTTAAGGATCGTAAATAAAAGACGATCTTGCTTCAATGTAAAAAAAATCTACGGGGTTGTCACATATCATTTCACTTACTCCTCAGCACTTACACACGCATAATAATCCTGCAGATCCTCTCACTTTCCAATAAACAGATGCCAGCAGTTAATGTACTCCTACTTATGGACCCTAAATAAACACAGATCATATAACGGCGCTGCAGTATGCCTGTTTGAGGTAATTGTCTTTCCCCAGTATCAGCGTTCTGGTTATAGCAAATGTATGTTCCGGAACTAAGACCAAGTGAATATAATACCGTAGCTATTAAGTTGATATGAAACACCAACAGGACGCAAACAGAGACACGACCAATCTCACAATGCATAGAATACATAATGCATTGGCAATTTTTTGTCACAGGCTTGAACACGTGAACCTTCTCCTCCGACTCGAAAATCCATAGTCATGAAGAGGATCAGACTCCAGATAATACCATCCAGCCTTTTATTTATTTTCTTTTTTCTTCTTTCCTGCTCTCTTTCTTCATTTCTTTGCTTTCTTTTTTTCTCTTCCTTTCTTCCTCTCTTTTCTTTTCTTTTTTTTCTCTTTATTATGCCAAAGATGAGAAATATAAGAGGCAGAATATTCTCAAGAACATATATCATATGGTTACTAATACATACTCAAATAACTCGGTAATTTGTTATTATTGGTGTGGATGTCGTTGTTATTGTTATTATTGTTATCATTCTACATCATCATCATCATCATCATCATCATCATCATCATCATCATCATCACCATCATCGTCATCATCACCATCATCATCATCATCATCATCATCATCATCATCATCATCATCATCATCATTATCATTATCAAATTATATCATCATATCATTATTAATATCATTACTATTATGATCATCAATCATACTTGTAATTATGAATACCTTGGTCAAACCGCGACTATTCCTTTAATTTTGATTTACATTCTGTGTTGCGTTTCAAAGGCAGCACGTGGCGGAACAAAGGGTCTTCGAAAATGTTTGAAAACGAATATAAAATCATTCAAATACCGAAAGACTAGTTAGCACAGTTGGCACAGGTATTATGAACAAATAATAATAATGATAATAGTAGTAATAATTGTAGTAGTAGTAATGATGATAATAACGATAATGATAATAACAATAATGATAATAATAATAATAACAATAATAATTGTAATAATAATAATAATAATAATAATAATAATAATAATAATGATAATAATAATAATAATAATAATAATAATATTAATATTAATAATAATACATACATACATCATCAGACAGAGACGGATGTTCATAAAGACACGGAAACTTACACAAAGAAACATGGACATATACACAGGCATGGATACCTAATACTCAGACACAGATACCTACACACCGCCACTCTTAACACACACGCCAACCAAATACTACCACTACAGACCTCTACAATCCAAGCACATATATCACCATAAGGGACACAGTTAGACGTCGAGGCACTCGTTGCATCATCCAATTAGTTCACAAACAGCAACAGAGAACTCATTACTCAACCCGACTACCCTTTCATCTCTGTCTGTTCCCGCATCTACAGGGAATGTCCTTCATATACGATTCTTGATTTCGTCTGCATTACCGTTTGATTTGGTAATCCAGGAAGTTCCAGGAAGGTGCGGGTGTACATTATTGAGGATAAGACTGATGCCTGGTTCGAATGCAATATGTGTTTTGGAAGTATAGGAATCTATTATTATGGTGTATTTGTGTTTGTGTGTGTATGCTTTGTATAATTGCGTTTATTATCTTTTTACTGATGGAATTTGTTAAGACTACTGTGTCCTATGTTTCATTAGGTTATATATTCTGTATATCTGCTAAAGTTAGAGATTATATTTAATATTTTATACCATTTCCGCAGGCAAATGTATCTTCCTATTTTACATTAACATCAATGGTTGACTTTGATGCGAGAAATATGCGTACTTGAATTCTGCTAATATAATATTCAAGAAGGGAAAGCTTCAAGGAAACTCTTGCTGTGTAAAACTTTATAATTACATTC
>NC_061859.1:3825942-3828442 GCF_019202785.1 Penaeus chinensis
TCACTCTCTTCAGTAAAACTTTGTTGCCTTTGCGCAAGCCAGAAATTCTGTCCTTTGTGAGTATTGTTTACAGAAATTATTTTCACGCAAGTATCTCGCTCTTTCACTGGTATATAATCTGTTTGTACTTCCAATTAATGCTGTTTGTGATATAAAACGTAGAGTTTTATGTTGCCATTCTTCCTGTGTATTGAAAGATGAAGTAAAGGGGTTTGATTAACTTAGAGATTTTCTATTGTTTTCTATGGCAGCTAGATATAGAAAAAATCAAAGGAAAATATTGAAAATAGATGATGTTATATATATATATATATATATATATATATATATATTTTTTTTTTTTTTTTTATTCGTAGTGTACACGAATAATTTTAAACTTATTCATTTTCGCCATTGCTTACCATTTTCTTCGTTTTTTTTTGTTTTTTTTCATCATCCTCGATTGAACTAACTAACACCCGGGACAGAGTCTCATCCTCAAAGATCACGGGTTTAAAGTCGTTTAAAGACGAAAGTATGCTTCCTATATTTTTTGGACGAGTTGTGGTCCAAACCTAATCTTGAACAATCACGGTTTAAGGTCTGGGCTGGCAGCAGGATGGATCAATTCAAACTGCGGCTTCATCTGTAACTGGCATCAGAAACTTTTTACTTCATTCTAAAGCTGCCAGCGCTATGTTCGGTCCGCTTTTTACCTTTGGACAGGAGATTGGAATACTCATTGGGGATAAAGCGTTGTACTAGAAACCACGTTTCCTCAACCACCTTCCTTTGATAAGGGATGTTACCGGGTTTCTGTTAATCGACTTTGAAAATAAGAATAGCTAGATTACGTTATTGCTAGAAATACTGAATTGCAGTATGCGTTGTATTTACATCTGCCAGTTATATTCAGGAAGATGAATAAATATGGTAAGCAAGATGTAGCCACTGAAACTTA
The DNA here is from genome assembly GCF_019202785.1 of Penaeus chinensis. Taxonomy (NCBI): domain Eukaryota; kingdom Metazoa; phylum Arthropoda; class Malacostraca; order Decapoda; family Penaeidae; genus Penaeus; species Penaeus chinensis. Next base: position 3,826,883 of record NC_061859.1, read on the forward strand.
CTGTTGGTTTATGATCTTTGTTTTAAGTGCAATATGTATGGTTTATATTATAAAGCGCGGTAATATTTAGAGGACATTTACTGTAAGTCATCAAGCGTACATCCCGAAAGAGATAGGTATCACGCGTCACTGATTCCAGTATCCTTAAATGCTTATAATTTAGATAAAAATGTCGACACGCGAAGATACAGAACGACACGTGCTAAGGAAAAACAGCATGAAATAATAACGCAGGGAGTCCCATACAGTTCATCATGTGGTTTTTACTTAACTGAAACACAGCACGGGACATGGAGCACACGAGCGTAAATAATTATTTTTTTCCGTAGAGAGAAATAATAAGATGAAGACCAAGAAAATGTGATGATTTTGAAATACATATGGAGTGCTATAGAAAAGTTTAGGTGTAATGGGATATAAAAAAAAAATGACAGGGGATAATACTAAACACAGAACAAAATACAAATATACGTAAAAACTCGATAAATACAATAAACTCTTATACAATTAAACACGAATAATAGGGAAGTAGGAGAGTTATAAATGAAAATGAATATCTTCACAACACAAGATTCTCATTCATATTTTTTCTACTTCTGTCGCAATAAATAAGGTACATACTATAAAGAACATTAGAATTTGTTTAAATATTTTAAAAGAAGCAAAACATCAATTCGGTATCAAATGCATTAAGGCAAATATGATACAGATTTTACATTACATGAAAAAAAAAAAAATTGACAGCTGTTCATGTTACTATGAGTTCATTTCTGCTATTTGTTATACGATCAGCACAAACACTATCTAAGAATGAGAGAGAGAGAGGGAGAGAGAGAGCGAGAGAGAGAGAGAGAGAGAGAGAGAGAGAGAGAGAGAGAGAGAGAGAGAGTGAGAGAGAGAGAGAGAGAGAGAGAGAGATGTGTGTGTGTGTGTGTGTGTGTGTGTGTGTGAGAGAGAGAGAGAGAGAGAGAGAGAGAGAGAGAGAGAGAGAGAGAGAGAGAGAGAGAGAGGGGGAGAGGGAGAGAGAGAGAGAGATAGAGAAAGGCAGAGAAAGATAAATAGAGAGATAGAGAGAAACTTATGCAAATGCTCAAAAATAGATTTGTGTGTGTGTGTGTGTGTGTTTGTGTGTGTGTGTGTGTGAGAGAGAGAGAGAGAGAGAGAGAGAGAGAGAGAGAGAGAGAGAGAGAGAGAGAGAGAGAGAGAGAGAGAAAGATAGGCAGAGATAGATAGATAGATAGATAGATAGAGAGTTATGCAAATACTCAAGAATTAATTTGTGTGTTTACCAAGCCTTGCTATATCCGCTGTGCTTGTTAGCCTCCAAAGACGATGTGAAGAGAACATTAGAATGCTACATAATGAACATAATAATGATTATAATCATGATAACTAATAATGTTCCAAGAATGAGAGAGAGAGGATAATTAGACAAACGATATATATATATATATATATATATATATATATATATATATATATATATATATATATATATATATATCTATGTATATATATGCATATTAAAATACATATATATATATATACACACACACACAC
>NC_061859.1:3833442-3850942 GCF_019202785.1 Penaeus chinensis
TCTATACTACTAAGTTTTGCTTTTGGTAAGAAGAGGATAATGATTTGATTATTATGCCAACACAAAAACAGTAAACTTAAACGTCATTCCTATAGTATCCTATTTTTTATCATTCTCTTTCCTTTCATTTTCTTGTTTTTCTTTATTCACTCGGCATGCAAGCAAAAGAGAACCAATACTTTCAATTATCAGTTAGTACAAAATACCACACAAAAAAATAGGATGTCAAGTCAAGGAAGATCTCGGAGATCTCGAAAATCCCAGCAACCTCATTAGGAAGAAAACGAAGACAAACGAGCTAACATATGCAGTTCAGTCTGATCGCCAAAATCGTGAGTTTAAAAGCCAAAGTCGTCTGCAAAATGGTTTCCTCCAAACAGCTTCCATCTAATGAACTGACGATAACGAAGCGACGGAAGCCCTGAGGTTTCCAAGTCCTTAGCCTCCTCCTTCAATGCAAATGAGAAGCACGTGCGACCTCCTGTTCGGTTATGATGTCTGAATTCTGTGCGCTGAAAATCTATTCTTTTCACCTCTGTTTTGAAGTCCGTTTATACATACAAACGACCCCATTGTGCTCATATTTTCCCCTACAGCGTTCAAAATTCACTAAGAGAATAAAGTGTATTTTTGAATCACCTTAACGTAAATCAAGTTACTTAAAAAAGGGTTCTTTTTCAAGCATTGTTACATGTATCTTATATCCGTGTTGGGTATTTGATACATATAAAAAGTAGATGTAAACGAAGTCATAGTCTAATGTTTATTTAAAGCTAATACATGTTTAATAAACCTAGTTCAGGTACAGAAAAACGTATTGTATATATGCATCATTCATTGTCTGAAATTGACGAAAAACTGATTGAACAAATACGCAACTTGGACTTACTGTAGGTCGGAACTCGGGGACACCAATATACCTCAGCATAGCTCTCCCTTTTATATCATTAATGATGATGATAATGATAAAGATGATAGTGATGATAATGATGATAGTAATGATGATGATGACGACGATGATGTTGATAATGATGATGACGATCATGATTTTTATTCTATTCATTAATTCATTTATTTTTGAGAATGGCAAAATAGGAACGAGACACATGAATTAGCAGCTAAACAATAACCTCACTTAAGTATTTCATCTGAAGTACAGTAAGGACATCTTTGCTTCACGCATATTGAGCGGAATTTTGATTTTAATTCAATCCACTGGCAGAAGAGTGTATAGTAATTGTTAGCAGTATCTTTATAAACAGCTGTAATAATACGTGGATGAAGTTCTATTGGGGAGTTTTACTTCAGGAGAGTGACCTGAACTGTGACATTGTTCTTCAATATAACAGTCGCATTTCTTAAGCACAGCGGACCCTAACCTTTAACCCTCGCGACTTCCAGAGATTTGCGACACATTCACGACACCCAGACAGCTGCCGTTATATATATGACTCTTAAGAATACATACTTCTGGGCACAGAGGAAAAATTAATAATTCAGCTAATTGTATTTACCTTTTTGTAATACAATATTCTTCCTTCTCAGACCTTCGACACATTCAGCAGCCTTTACCTATATGATTCTTCAGAATATATATTTCTGGGCATAGAGGGAAGATAGATTATTCAGATAATTGTATTTACCTTTTTGTAATACAATATTCTTCCTTCTCAGACTTTCTACACATTCATGACTTTCAGACAGCAGTCGTTATCTATATGGTTCTTCAGGATACATATTTCTAGATAAATTATTCAGTTAATTTTAGTGTAACACAATATTCTCTGAAGATGTGGATTCCCCATGTGTTTTTATGAAGATCGACGAAACCTAGTAAATTAGCTTTCAGTATTTCTAGTCTAGCAGTTAGGTCTGGTAATATCATATGTCGTATTTAAATTGACTGAAAATGAAGATAATATTACTTGCTCTTGGGCCAAATCGCCGGCAGTCACTATATAATGATAAGGTTGGATCCAGATAACAGGTACCTATTGTGAAAGTCTATTCATCCTACTTCACTGGATAAATCAAAAGAAGCATACGATCATAATAAATAGACGAAAGATTATAACTGGCAAGTTTTATGAGCTCTAGACATCTGTTTACACTGCAAAACACGTATGATACTGCTACCATTAGTTACGTTACGGCGAAAAATACTGACGATAATTTCGGTTGTGTAAGGGGCTCCTTTAGCAGAATGTATTTTAATTCATTTTTGTTCGTTTATTGATTTATTTATTCATTATTAAAATTTACTTCAATAATTTCCTTAGTCTCTTGTGTTTGTAAGAGAGTCTGAAAGGTGTGAGAAAAATCACTCGTGTTGCAGGAAAGCCTTGAAGTTGTAAGTAAATCTTCCGAGTTATAACTACTGAAATAGTCTGTGAGAGTCATGCAAAGAGTCTACGAGTCTACGAGCATTTCGTTTATGTGTATACGAGTTATATGAGTGTCTTCGGGGTTCGAAAGAGTGCCAATCGCTGACGGAAAGAAGCAAAATGTCCTTTGTTTGTTCGGTACAAACAACAAACATACGCGCGAACAAACTGCACAGCTCGAAATGTCAACAAGGTATTTACCTGTTTATAAAATTCCATTATCACAGCGAGGGGAGTAGAAAGAAGGAAAGAGAGAAAAGTGAAAGGAAATGTTTGTGACGAGTATAGCATTTTACTGGTTCAACAACCGGCCATTGAACTCTGATTTAAAAAAAAAAAAAAAAAAAAAAAAAAAAAAAAATTATGTTCCAGTTGTTTACCGGATGAGTAAGCAGATCATTTATACTTCGATAATTCACCACTTGACTCTGATGATATTTTTCAAATGTATTTGTGGTTATAATATGTTTACTATTGTTGTTGTAACCGTAGCAGCATTAGTAGTTGTAATAGAAATATTAATTGTTGAAGTAGTAGTAGTAGTAGTAGTAGTAGTAGTAGTAGCAGTAGTAGTAGCAATATGAGTAGCAGTAGTAGTAACACTGTTATTTTTATTTGTGTTGTTTCATGTTATCAGCCTTATATATTGTAGCAGTTCCCAGGATGTTGTCAGTTCATGTTGGTAATATTAGTCAGTGTTGTCAACTCGATCTGTGGCAATATCAATGCCGTCAGCCTGTGTTGTGGTAATTCTTAGGTTATTAATTTCAACTTGATTTACGGCAATTCCAAAGAATGAAATGAAGGCTGATTTTGTCATCTTGTATCCTAGTAATTCCAAAGACATGTTAATACCAACTTATATTATTCGCTGCATGACTGGATGGACACTCCTAGGAATGGGAATGAAAGGTTCCATATCACCAGCGTTAAGTGCATAAGTGCCAAAATAGCCTTAATATTAGCTCGTGTTCAGTCTGTACTAAGCTTGTGATATGGAGCCCCCCCCCCACCCCCCCTTCTCATTCCCATTCCTATAAGTGTTCGCCCAGCAATCCGGCGAATAATTGGTAAACACAGACTACCTCATGGGTTGCAATGCTTTTATAATGTTGGGGAGAAATCTGCAGCAAGAGAAGGGGTTAAAAAGAACAAAGAGAAGAATTGAAAGAGACAATAAAAGGAAGATCATTAGTATATATATATATATATATATATATATATTATCGGGCAGAATAACCGGTTCAGGTTAGGTGCCAAACTATGAAAAAAGTATCACCAAATTGTCAATCATAATCTAATTAGCATCATCATCATATCATCAATCATCATAGCCTGCCAAGTACATCTTCGCATCGATAAAAAATAAAAGATGTATTCAAGAAGAAAAAAATAAAATGGAAACGAAGATGAAGCATAAAATCTATGAAATTATACATCTTTCTGAAACCCAGTTGCAGCTCTTGGTATCGTAAATGTATATAATGCATTGTGTTTATATATATATATATATAATATATTATATATACACACACACACGTTTAGATGTAAATACACACACGCACACATCTTCATGTGTGTGTGTGTATTATATAAAAGATATTTATACTATATATATACACACACACATATATATATATATACTTTATATATGTGTGTATGAATATATATGTATGTATATATATATATATATATATATATATATATATATTCACACACACACACACACATACATATATATATACTGTATATATACACATATATGTATATGTATAGTTTAAATATCTTACATATATAATATATATATATATAGAGAGAGAGAGAGAGAGACACACACACACACACACACACACACACACACACACACGGACAATCTAACTCGAGGTGTAGTAGGCCGCTCCAACTCCTCCGTGCCGTCACAGCTGAGGTTTGTGCAATTAAATATCGTGTTGGTCAGATATTTCACATGTGATGAGGAGAAGTGACAGAGAACGCATGTAAGGCGTTAAATTCACTGTTTAACAAAAAAAAAAAAAAAAAAAAAAAAAAAAAAAAAAAAAAAAGACAAAAGAAAAAAAAAGGAAAATTGTTACGTGTACTTGAGGAAAAAATTCTATACATCAGGTCTACATTATTATTGACTACTTAAATTGGAATCTTTTATTTTTATTTTGTTTATTTATTTATTATTTCATTTTATTTATTTATTTACTTCCTTATTTCTTTATTTATTTTACTGCATTTGGTTATTTTCTTAATAGTACTTTCTTCACATCGACTTTTCCTGCCGTCAGGCGACCCTCTCTCTTTCTTATGTGATAATGAAGACGTATCTTGACGTACTGTGATTCTTCAGTTTCCGGATATTTAAGATGCACCTTATGTGTATGGATGTATTAATGTCAGTGGTATATTGTACACCATTTTTGGTAATCATACTAGTGATCTGTCACTTGTATAATTACTGTATTTGCCATCGGGAAATTATTAGCCAAGCCATCATTTGGTACTTTGAAAAAAAATAGAAAAAAGTCTGAATTATATTTGTCACATTTCTTGTACCAACCGTATGTTTAGTTCTGTTAGGTTGATAGATTAACTTTAATCCGTATCTTGACCCAGATAATGTTGCTTAAACCCGCATTCCCGCCCATTTTACGGAGCAACGATTAATCATTTTCCTTGACTTGACTAACTTGATAGAACCCATGATATATCTTTCAGCCGTTCCTCATTTAAGCCTGATTTTAAAAACTTGTATTCTTTTTTACTAGAGGAACCTGCTGCCTCGTATCCATAGGCGTTGAAGGTCGGGTTCGTGAGGAAATCTAGAAATGATCAATTTCTGTTTTGTTCGGGAACTGTATTTGCCGTTAGGGACATAATACACTGAGTGCATTGCGGGGGTAGGTTCAAGGGTCACCTCTTTCTAAAACAGAGGGAAAATGCCAGCCAAATATCCTAAAAACAACGAGAGCAGGTGACAGGGGCCTCGACTGTCCAACGTTCACAGACGTACTGACGCTTGTGGAGCGATCTCGATGCGAAGACATGTTCGAGAATGATCTAGAATGGCTTTCTTCACCTCTAGTTAGCCTTGCTCATTATCTCCCAAGATGTAACCTTCTATGGAGCCCCATGTTTACGGGAAACCTTGATCGCTGGATGAATAAGTAATCAGTCTACATTATACCCTTCCGTTATAAAAAATAACATCGAATGTCTTTATTCAATCTCTTTGATTATACCTTTTTGAAACAGGCGTGTGTATTTTAGTTCAAAATTAGACTTATATTAAATGTAGTTATGGTATCATCGCAATTGTCATTATTATTGTCTTTAGTATCTGTATTATTATCATTCGACCCCTTTTTCTTTCCTATTCGTGATAAAACCACAATGACCCTTGACTTTTCATCACGCTCAAATATCGTATAACTGAGGCTACTTTCATTATCGTCGCAGTTTACACAAGTGTTCTGTGCTTTGACAGATGTTTCAAGAAATACTGCTGTCACTAAATATAACAAGTGTAAGTGACATGCAGGTGGGTCATAATTACATACATATGCATATGTGTATATATAATGTATAATATATATATATGTATATACATACATATACATATATATAGGTATAACTGTATGTATATATGCATGTGTGTATGCATATATATATATATATATATATATATATAACATATATATATAAATATTATATATATACACAAACATATATATTATATATAAAATATTATATCAATATACATACATACATACATACATATATATATATATATATATATATATATATTTATATATGCACTCATATGAACACACAAGCATATGTTTATACGCGCGCACACACACACACACACACACACACACACACACACACACACACACACACACACATATGTATGGATATGTATATGTATATATATAGATATATAGATATATATGTATTTACATATATGTATATTTAAATGGATAGATACGTGTGTGAAACTTCTAACATTCCATTTTACTTTCTCTCCCTCTCATCATTTTTACCCTGTTTCGTATATATTTGAAAAAAAAGTGCAAAAGGAAAGACAAAAAAAGTGCCAGAAGAGAAGTTCCTTCATCCTAGAATTAACTACTGCAAGAAAGATCCATCGGTCGATGCCAATGAACCAGAATCTGAGACTCAGTTTGATCTGCAATGACCACGGGTATAAAGTCTCAGTGTCAAATGTATGTTCACGTCTTTTTTTCTTTCTCTTCGTCTTTGTCTCTTTATCGATTTCGATATTTAAATCTCGATCTCCACCTTCATCTTCACCTCTAAATCCATGTCCACCTCTATCTCCGTTTCCATCTGTATCTGTATTTGTATCTGTATCTTTAGCTTTTTTCAAAGATACATTTCTACGTCACGGAGGTGTAGTGCTGAGCAACCACAGCCGACCGCAGCGTCAAAGTGAATCTTGCCTCCGCTATGAAAGGATCCCGAACTGCCGTCTTGTCTATGATTAGTATCGGACACTTTTGCCTTGACTTTCCAAAGCTTTCTAGACCAAGTTAGATCCATCTTCGTTACTTTCTCTCTCGAGTAGTGCCGTGGGTTTAAGATATTGATTCATTACTGGAGGTCGAGCTGTAGCAAGAGCTCAAATTCAGTTACCATTAAGGTTTACTTTGATGCAGTTGGATTCTTTGGATGTATTATCAATGGCAGAGGTAAGGCAAGCTTCAACAAAACGCCACATTGCATAGTCTTGAATACCATACGTTAGTGATATTGTGTGTATATAATCATGCACATATTTCACTAATACGTACTGCTAACCTCCAAATACACTATTCATTCGTACACACTTATAAAAGGTTCTTTTGATTACATTTTGTCTACTTTATTCATGCATTATTATTATTATGATGATGATTATTATTGTTGTTATTATTGTTGTTATTATTATTGTTATTATTATTATTGTTGTTATTATTATTGTTATTATTGTTATTATTATTATTATCATTATTACTATTATTACTATTATTATTATTATTTCATTTATCATCTCTTTGTGTGTGTGTGTGTGGGGGGGGGGGGGGGTCATTTCCATGTATTCTCTGACAATGATACATGTAAGTCGCATTGAAAAAATAAAGACATATTTCGCTTGTTTGTGGAATTCCCATGAAAACGTCGTGAAAACTGATGTTATTTGGTTTCATATTTCTAGGAGGATCTTGTATGTCTATTCACCTAATTTTATATAGTTCTTGCTAATGCTTTGTTATACTTTTTCCATTTTTATTGATTTCTTCTTGTTTTTCCCATACATTTCATCATTTCCTTTCCTTACACCTCGGAAAAGATAAAGTCATCCGTTAACTCAGAATTTCCTATGTGTTGGCCTCTGCTGATGTTATGAAAAACCTGCCTTGTAAAGAGGCATTCATTATCAAATACAGCAATATACCATTGTGTCATATTATCTATTTATTCATTTATTATTTATTTTGCTACACTATTGTAGACACAGCCTTATCGAACGCTGAATAATGTATATATACTTCATTTGTATTCTTTATAATTGGCTTATCAACTTATCAACTTATAAATGATTTTATTATCCAAACAAGTCAACTAGCGCCAAATGTAGCATAGGTATACCTATATTTCTATCACACAACTATTTAATGAAGTTACACTTAAAAGAGGATACTCAGGTTACTACCAGATTTAATTCAGTCCGTGAATTCTGCCAGTACCCTTTACGCTGAAGTCTCAGTGACAGCCACGGGTAGAAAAATCAATTAGTGATAACCCTATTATGATGGGTCTCAGGAAAAGTAGCATTTGGGATAAAACTAGGCACTCGGGCCTGAAATGGGCAGTTCGAGGAGCAGGAGAATGGAAGGTGAAAATGACCCCTCTTTTCGTGATGTAATATATAGTTCTGCTTTAATCACATGGATTATCATTATCATTCATTCATATTTTAGTAGAATTATTAACGATTGTAGGGCGAAGCACTTTAACAAAAATAGTAATAGTTAATAAAAATAATAATTCCTTGTTAATAAACAGTCGATACAGAAATAAATCATTTTGCTCTCATTGTGCATATGAGACTACAGAAAGCAAGAAACAAAGACATCTTTTAAATCCAAACTGGAATTTTGACCGCAGCCTCAATAGTAGGGAAGGGATCGTGTCCAAACTCCGATATATTTGTGCCATTCTCAGTCGAAACGAAGACTGGCGGGCAACTACTTCAGTCACCATAATTTAAAACAGGAAGTTCATAGAGGCTACATTGCATGGACGAACAGGAAAAAATAGGAAGGTCATAGATCTATCTTTATTTGATAAATTGAAGACTCAAGATTGTCGTAAAATTTGTCATTGGCTCTTCTGAGACTACCCTTGGAGTTAACGCTAGTAACAGATATCAATAATGCCTTGAATCTCACTCATAAGTATAATAATACATATTATATGTGGAGGCACACCCTGCTGTAAACATGGAGGGAATGGCTAAATTAACGTTAGCCAGTAAAGGCGTTGTGTTTTCATATCATTATAATATTAAATTGCATTATTGCTGCACACATTTCATAGACATTTTAAAACTGTGCCACATCTCCTGACCTACCATAAACTTAGGCCAATTTATAGATAAAAATCGCGTGATAAAAACATTTTTTGTGAGTCAGACTTTCTTGTTGCCAAGACTTTTTCGTTCATATACACTCTTAGGAGTCTGTGATCTTTCATGGATAACATTACTGATTCATAAAGCCAGATTAGGATTGTTAAAACATTTAAAATATTTTAAAATCTATCGATAGAAAATGTCTTATGAGTAGAAAAAATATAAATAAATAAAAATCAAAGCATAAATATTCTCTCTTAAGAGTAAATAATACTTGGATAAATATTATGCATAATTAAATTGTTTAAAAAACTAGCCTCTCAGGAAAATAACGAGACTTACGTCATAATGTTCCCGCAATACATATTTCAGCGCATATGGGGGGTTCAAGTACATACGTCTTTGGTCTGAGAATGCTGCACATCTCTTCCACTGCAGTGCTACACTTAATGGCCATCCCTCAAAACGTGATTCACTTTTAGCCGCCATCGGCCAAACAGTCAGCCTTGTACCCGATTCTCAGTCTTGTTAACACAACTACTTGGCAGTTGCGATGGTCGCTGGTCACTCAACTGCCAAGGTTATCTCTAATATCTCTTTCTAGAGATATGCCTCTATTACTCCCATAATATATCACGAAGAAAACTTCTGATACTGCGTTTCAAGACGGTGTGTGAGAAAGAAAAACAACAGTAAATCAGGAAAGCTGACTGTCTGTCAGCTGCCTTCTCCCTCTGACCAGCTCACTCATTACCATGGATACCAACTACCACGGGCATCCTACACAGTTACCTTTTTAAGTGCCGACATCAGTGCAAGCCAATCTTGAACCTCCCCTACCACTGCGTGGCGTTTCAGCTCTTTATTGCTTGCAAAACACTACGAGAGTCGCTGTTTATTACAACAGAATGGTTCCTAAAATCTCTAGGCATTTTGATTGCTTCAAGGATGGCATGTAACTATACAGAGAAGATCGAGTCTTCTTCCTTCTCACTGTTGCAATGTCCACACCATTTTTAGATCTTAAACCATCTGTGTATAATGCATCTGATCCTTGGTACTTTGAAGTGTGTTGAAGAAATCTCTTCCTGATTTCTGCTTCGGATCTCTCCCCCATCCCTATTCCGACCAAATCCAGCTCGACTTGATTGGTCCAAAGGGGAAACTGGAGAGTTCCAACAGCTAGAACCTTGGAGTTATTCAAATTGAGATCTTCCAAAAGATTTCTCAAGGTTGTTGAAAACCGACCTGGATGTAGATCCTGGAATCCATGTAGTAAATCAGGTTCATGTAGTCCCGGTGTGCTGAAAGAGGTAGTTCTCCAGCATACAGGGACTCTATGAGTGAAGACTTGAAAGCCCCTGATTCAGAGAGCTTCATTATGAAATGAGTATAGCATCCAGAGAACGGTGGGAACTGCAGATGAGTAAGCCTCACATCCATAATCAAGTTTGCTACAAATAAGTGCTCGGTAAAGCCGCAAAAGCATTGTCCATATAAGTCAAATATTAGACCCATGTTCTTCACCTCTTGGACAAAATGCAATGAGTTTGTTCCTAAATAGGGGGATGGATGGAACTTCCTCTTTTGTGGAAATGCATAGCCATGGTTTTACTTGCAGAGAACTTGAAGTCATGGTATATTGCCCACTGCACAACCTGATTTATTGCAGTCTTTGATTACAACTGTCTTTGCACATCTAGTAAGTTTCCTCTTAAACAGTAGAATGTAAAGTTGTCTACATGCAGACTATACAAGACAACACATGGAACGACTTTAACAATGTCATGTTAAGCAATGGCAAACACGGTCAAACTGAAAACACTCCCTTGTGGGACCTTTCCAGCTAATCTTCCATGAAGAGAAGCTGTTTTCCATCCACACTCTAAACCTCTTATTAGCGAAGAAACCTAGTATGAAGGTAGGTAATACTCCCCTTAACCAATGTCAGACAGCTTCATGAGTATGCCATGTTTCCATGTAGTACTTTTTGAGCTTTGTAAGCCTTTTTGAGGTTAAAGAAGACTGTCGTTGTGGGAAGGGCATCTGTGGTCGATCTCAATTTTCGAAACCCATACTGATATGGGGTCAGCATGTTTTCCTTTTCTAGTAATCGTGTCAACCTGAAGTTTACCACTTTCTCCATCAGCTTGCAGATACAGCTGGTGAGAGAAGTTGTTCTGCGATTCCCTGATATGGAAGCATCTTTGACAGATTTGGGGATAAGAATGGTTATAACTTCTTTCCATGGGAATGGCACTGTGCCCTCCCTAAAGATCATATTGAATAGGTCCAACATGAACTCTGATAAGCGAAATATCATTTGGTATGGAAAATCGTCACACCCTGGGACAGTCTTATGACAGAATCTATGTTCCTAAGCAAAAGTGTATGGAATTGCTCCTGCAGTCCTACTGAAGAACAACATTGTGTATTGTTCCTGTTGCGCCTGAGGGTTGTTGAGATTATATGGAGGAAGTTAGATGGTTACACCAGTGGAAGCTCATGTCAACCCAATCCTTACGGCCTTCAAGGTTATTGACCTGCATTGTTATATGGTTTTGGATGGCTTCAGAGGGAATATCCTGACGTATTATCACTGCTACTTCTCCATGAGGTTTATTATCTAAGGTCTCATAATTGGCTCGAACTTGGACTCCTCTCAGGTCATAATCCCTGCTCACCATCCCCTCTCATGGGTCTTTGTTCACCTGGGTGCCAATTTGTCTCATCTCTCACTGGTAATACCTCCAGTATGGGTAGCCCTCAGGTCCGATTCTCCAGGTCATTGAGACCTCAAGCTACTGCAACAAGTGGCTTCCATTAGTGTGTGTGTGTGTGGGGGGGGGGGGGGTGCTGATCAGGAGGAATTAAACTTATGAACTGGCTATTTCCTGAATTTTGTTGGTTATTAACCCTGGTAAGTACCGCTTTCCTTAATTTTCAACTATTCCAGTAGCATTCTTTATAATAATCTCTCATAAGCAGAGAAACTTGAATTTGTGTATTACCTTGAATTTAATTATATTCTCTTTTGTAATCAACAGTATTTCTAGTAATTTTTCCTCACTGTTATATTTCTCATAAAATTATCTATTTATTTTAATGGTCTCCAGTATTTCTAGCGATTCTTCATACCTGTTAGGTAACTCATATAATACACTTCATAAGATTATTTTAATGATAAGGGTATAGAGAGAGCAAATATTATGCAGTGCAAGTCACACATGTTAGCCACAAGACTAAAGGGTAACCACTCTTTTTTTATTCATTTATTTCTTATTTTAACACGCAAACATATTTTAGTGACTTTTTTATATTACAAGGAATACAAACAATTACTATGATTGGTAGTCTTCTATACGATTTGAATTATTGCAATAAATTGTATCAAAATATGTATTCTAATGTAACAGCGGCAACTTTCGAGTTCTAAATTTTAAAGAAATGCAAGAAATGTCCAGCCCTTCTAGTTACTTAACACTACATCACTAAAAGAAAACATGGCAGTGCATTATATTTGAAAAATATCTGAGCCTATGCAGCAGGTGTTGGAGATGTTTGTTCGGACCCCCCTTGTCTTGCTCAGGGCGAAGGTCTGGTATTATTACAATCCCAAATGTTATTTTTTGTGCTTGTTACTGGCACTGTTGTTGCTGGTTCTGTTGTTGTAGCTGGCGCTGTTGTTGTTGCTGGCGCTGTTGTTGTTGCTGGCGCTATTGTTGTAGCTGGCGCTGTTGTTGTAGCTGGCGCTATTGTTGTTGCTGGCGCTATTGTTGTAGCTGACGCTGTTGTTGTTGCTGGCGCTATTGTTGTTGCTGGCGCTATTGTTGTAGCTGACGCTGTTGTTGTTGCTGGCGCTATTGTTGTTGCTGGCGCTATTGTTGTAGCTGACGCTGTTGTTGTTGCTGGCGCTATTGTTGTTGCTGGCGCTATTGTTGTAGCTGACGCTGTTGTTGTTACTGAAGAGTTGTGAAGAGTAAGGTTAATTTTAGATGAGTCTTGTTAGGTCAGGCTAGGTCAAATTTTAGGTAAGTAAGCTTTAGTATAGTTTAAATTTAGAGAAAATCAATTTGGGGTATGGATTGCTACAAAATAAACTTAAGAGCCAGACCTTTCATTTGATCCTACACCTAAATGAGAATACAAATAATAAAGTATAGTTGATAACTTTGAACTATTCCATGTCCATGCAAAACCATGATTCGCAAAAGATCTGATATTTCCACTCTTGCAACTTTTATTGAGACAAAGCTCCTTCAGAAGACAAAATTGTTTCCTTGAATTTTAATTAAAGCAACAAGAGCAAGCCAAATGTTAAACACAGTGACAGTGATGAGACAAAATGAATAAATAAATACCGGAAGCTTCGTAATTTTAACGTGGGTTCTTGTATCTGAAATTTTACAATAACTTTTGATTTCAACCCAATGACGGATGATAGAATGAGAATCTCAGATATGTTGTATGCGTGCGTGCGTGCGTGCGTGCATGCATATATGTATGTGTATGTGTAGGAGAGGTGGTGTCTAGATGCATCAGAAGAGTTCCTTGCCATGGATTTAGTTAGTTCATTTTGTCAGTGAGGATTATGTAACCTATCTTCAGAGTAGGTGGTGACATGGATGTTTGCACCTTCTCCCATACTCGTGCTAAGAGGGTCTGGGAATTAATCGAGGAGACTGTTGGCATTCATCAGACCACCATGGTACCGGAGAGCAATGCTTTTGCCCACTATTTTTGGGAATGGATACGTCTGAAGCAAAGTGAATTCGTGATGTGGTCAACATCTTGAACACACTGGAATCCATTCATAGATCCCTGCATTACTGCATTTATTCTTAAACGATTCGCCTCCGACAAAGTTGTCGGAAAGTGGTCGCTTCCATGAGCGGCCAAGTGAAATCCAACTATGAACCAGGTGAACCAACTGACATCTCTTGGAGAATGTCCCAGTTTGAATTAAGAAATGTGTGGGTGTATCACTGTCCAGTAAAAGAGCATCTACTGTTGAGAACAAGGACTCCAAGGCCCTTCCTTGCACAAAGTGTCCCCCTAGAGATGATGCCGGCCATTGAAATCTTCCAGGAGTAGAAATGGATGAGGGCAGGCTATAGGTTTGGGATCAAATAAAGCCATCAGTCATAGGGATAGTGAGGAAATATAAGCAGTCACCACCCAGCGCTGATGGCAGTCATGGGAGTTATGCGATGCCGACTGAGCAATGCCTGCTTAACCCAATTAATATTTGACCAGTTGACTGACTTGACAGGGCCTTAATCAAGCCACCTAATTAACCAGAATAGAGGACCAAAGAGGTGTATTGCTAGCTGCAGGGCGCAGTGTGCAGCATTGTGCAACCTCCCGGATTCCTGTCTCCCAGCAATACTGGACACCACACACGGCAAACATGTGGGGGCCTTCCCTCTGGTCCAAGATGAAATGACCCAATGGTGGGTGCACCTTCCCTTCTCATGGGCCTTGGTGAACCTTGGAGCCGTTTTGTCTCGTCCCTCACTGGTGACCCTCCCAGTAAGGGTAGCCGTCTGGTCTGGCTCACTAGGTCATTGGAACTGATTAGGCTTGGCTGATTAGGAGCGAATGAGAAAACGGAAAATCAAAAGGAATAGAACGTACGAACTGGATATTTGCTGTATTTCGTTAGCTATTATCCCTGGTAAGTTCTGTTTTCCCAAATGTTAAAAGGTTTTCACATATGCATTCATTATAATAATATCTCCTAATTAAATATTATACACTTGAATTTAGGTATTCTTCGGGTAAACAACACATTCATCAGACCACCATGGTACCGGAGAGCAATGCTTTTGCCCACTATTTTTGGGAATGGATACGTCTGAAGCAAAGTGAATTCGTGATGTGGTCAACATCTTGAACACACTGGAATCCATTCATAGATCCCTGCATTACTGCATTTATTCTTAAACGATTCGCCTCCGACAAAGTTGTCGGAAAGTGGTCGCTTCCATGAGCGGCCAAGTGAAGACCTTATGTCTTTTGTCCCTCGGCAACCGAAATATTAGAATTAAATTGTATCTGTTTTTATAACCTACAGTATTTCTAGTCGATCTTGCTCACTGTTAAATATTTTATTTCATCTTATGAGAAATATATCTTAATAGTCTCCAGTATTTCTAGTGCTCCTTCCTCGCTGTAATATAACTCATAAATTATATTTCATAGGGTTCTTTGAATAATAAGGGTAAAGAAAGATAAAATATTCTGCAGTGCAAGTCACACATGTTAGCCACTAGACAAAAGGGGAACTACATTTTTTAACACAAGTATATTTTGGTGCCATTTTTATCGCAATGAAAACTAATAATTGTGATTCGTAGTCTTCTGTGCGATTTGAATGATTGCAATGAATTATGTCAAAATATTTGTTCTAGTATAACAACAGCAAATTTGGAGTTCGAAATTTAAGAAAAAAAAAAATGCAAGAAATATTCAGTCCTTCTAGTTACTTCCCAAAAAGAAATCGCAAAACAGAAGCATGACAGTGCTTTATATTTGACGAATATCTGAGCCTTTGCAGCAGGTTTCGTCCCCGCCTTGTCTTGCTAAGTTGTTGTCGGTGCTCCTGTTGTTGTTGGAGCTTCTGTTGTTGTCGGTGCTCCTGTTGTTGTTGGAGCTTCTGTTGTTGTCGGTGCTCCTGTTGTTGTTGGAGCTTCTGTTGTTGTCGGTGCTCCTGTTGTTGTTGGAGCTTCTGTTGTTGTCGGTGCTCCTGTTGTTGTTGGAGCTTCTGTTGTTGTCGGTGCTTCTGTTGTTGTTGCAGTCGCTGTTGTTGTTGTTGTTGGCGCTTTTGTCGTCACTGGCGTTGTTTTTGTTACTGAAGAAGTTATGAAGAATGGTTTAATCGGGTTAGGTCAGGCTAGGTCAGATTTAGGTAAGCAAGCTTCTATAAGGTTTAAGGTTAGACCGAATCAGCTTAGGACATGGACTGCTACAAGATAAGAAACTTGATCCTACACGAAAAACCAGAATACGAATAGGGTGTAGTCGACAACGTTGAACTGTTTGTCCACGCAAAACTACAACGAAGATCAGCGGAGACTTGTTTCCGTGAGTGTAATTTTAACATGGGTTCTTGTATCTAAAATCTTATCACAGCTTTTGATTTCAACCCAGAGAAGGATATGTTGTGTGTGTGTGTGTGTGTGTGTGTGTGTGTGTGTGTGTGTGTGTGTGTGTGTGTGTGTGTGTGTGTGTTTTGTTGTTGTTCGTGGTATATTTGTATGTTTGTTTGTTTTTCAGGTGCGAGAACCGTCTACTGCAAATCATGCAACGCCATTCAAACATGAAAATTCATCGAAACACCACACACGCTTACCTGTATCGAGGACGCAGCAACGGCAGTCATGGCCCTTGCAACCCCCATATATTTCCCTCTCGTAGCTCTTGCAATAACCCTTTGTGCATGAGCCCATGTTCTCCTTGCATATGCTCTCGATTTCGCAATCTGGGGGGAAATGTGATTTGTATTTTGTTTATTTGTATTTATTTTTATATGTGTGTGTGTGTGTGTGCCAACACACACGCGCGCGCGTGTGTTGGCATCTGTTTGTGGTCGTGCTTCCCAGGTGCGGAAACCGACAATGCAACGCCACCGGTAACCGGAACACAAGCGCTTACCTTCCGTAGGGGCGCAGCAATGGCACCGTCGGCCTTTGCAACCGCCGTAGATTTCCCTCTCGAAGCTGGAGCAAGAGGCCTTCGAGCAAGAACCCTTGTGATCCTTGCATGTTTTCTCGGCTTTGCAATCTGGTTGTGCAATGAAGAATTTAGTAACGGAAACAGAAAAAAATAATGTATTAGTAAAGATATATATATATATATATATATATATATATACATATGAACAACAGCAAAACAACACCAATAATAATAGTGATGGCGATAATAACGACAGAAATAATATCATCAGTTATTACTAAATTTACCTCGAGGCGCGCAGCAACGGCACTTCTTCCCTTTACAGCCACGTCTGATTTCCCTCTCGTTCTTCTTGCACTTCTGCTTCGTACAGTATCTGCCTTTCTGCGTGCAGTTCTCCCTGGGATTGCATTCTAAAAAAAAAGAAAAAGAGAGAAAGAAATAAAGTGTTATCTGTTTAACTATTTCAGTCCTTAAGGATTTTGTTTCTATGCTTTTGTTTATCCTCTTTTTCATACATTTCAATCACTAATATCACGTACCAATTTTTCTTTTTACTAGAGGTCATATACATACTTAAAGTGTAGTCATTATTATTACTATTTTGTTTTCATTATTTTTTTTTGTCTGAAATGTCAAATTTCTAGCTACGTTATTATTATTATTATTACTATTATTATTTTATCTAACTTGAGAAAGACTTAAAAACTTTCCACAAGTGTTCTGTTGAAGATCAAAGTCCTTTGTATTTGAATACACGACTACCATTTACTCTGCAATGATATGGTTAATA
>NC_061859.1:3873442-3883442 GCF_019202785.1 Penaeus chinensis
ATGACACTATGCATCACGGCCATACATTTTCTCATTAAACCTAATTGCACTGTAAATGGCGTTACAAGGACTTTGACCTTAAACAGAAAACTTGTGGAAAGTGTTGTCTATGTCAAGTTAGATAGAATAAATACTATATAAAAGAAAGGGGAATTCGGTAATCTGACTCATATGTAAATTAATGAAATGATTATAAGTTAATTAATGTGACTAGAAATTCGACAGTTCCGGAAAAAATGCATATATTAATAATGAATACACAAATAAAGTTTATATGTATATAATTTGTAGTAGAAAAAAGGCATGTGATCTTTAATGAATTGAAATGTAAAACTAAAGAGAGAACAAAAAAAAAAAAAAATACAGGCAAAATCCTTAAGGAATGAAATGCTTAAGTAGATAAGACTTTTGATTTTTTTAGAATGCAATCCCAGAGAGAACTGCACGCAGAAAGGCAGATACTGTACGAAGCAGAAGTGCAAGAAGAACGAGAGGGAAATCAGACGTGGCTGTAAAGGGAAGAAGTGCCGTTGCTGCGCGCCTCGAGGTAAATTTAGTAATAACTGATGATATTATTTCTGTCGTTATTATCGCCATCACTATTATTATTGGTGTTGTTTTGCTGTTGTTCATATGTATATATATATATATATATATATATATATATATATCTTTACTAATACATTATTTTTTTCTGTTTCCGTTACTAAATTCTTCATTGCACAACCAGATTGCAAAGCCGAGAAAACATGCAAGGATCACAAGGGCTCTTGCTCGAAGGCCTCTTGCTCCAGCTTCGAGAGGGAAATCTACGGCGGTTGCAAAGGCCGACGGTGCCATTGCTGCGCCCCTACGGAAGGTAAGCGCCTGTGTTCCGGTTACCGGTGGCGTTGCATTGTCGGTTTCCGCACCTGGGAAGCACGAACACAAACAGATGCCAACACACGCGCGCGCGTGTGTGTTGGCACACACACACACACATATAAAAATAAATACAAATAAAAAAAATACAAATCACATTTCCCCCCACATTGCGAAATCGAGAGCATATGCAAGGAGAACATGGGCTCATACACAAAGGGTTATTGCAAGAGCTACGAGAGGGAAATATATGGGGGTTGCAAGGGCCATGACTGCCGTTGCTGCGTCCTCGATACAGGTAAGCGTGTGTGGTGTTCCGATGATTTTTCTTGTTTTTTGAGGCGTTGCATGATTTGCAGTAGACGGTTTTCGTATATAAAAAACACAAACATACAAAGATACTACAAACAACAAAACACACACACACACACACACACACACACACACACACACACACACACACACACACACACACACACACACACACACACATACATAAAACATATCTGGCATTCTCATTCTATCATCCTTAATTGGGTTGAAATTTCAGGTACAAGAACCCACATTAAAATTACGAAGCTTCCGGTATTTATTTAATCATTATTTCATATCACTGTCAATGTGCGTAACATTTTTTCCGCTGAAGGAGCTTTGTTGCAATAAAAGTTACGAGAGCTGCAATGTCAGATCTTTTGGGAATCTTTGTTGTAGTTTTGCGTTGACAAATAGTTCAGAATTGTCGACTACACCCTATTCGTATTCTGGTTTTTCGTGTAGGATCAAGTTTCTTATCTTGTAGCAGTCCATGTCCTAAGCTGATTCGGTCTAACCTTAAACCTTATAGAAGCTTGCTTACCTAAATCTGACCTAGCCTGACGTAACCCGATTAAACCATTATTCTTCATAACTTCTTCAGTAACAAAAACAACGCCAGTGACGACAACAGCGCCAGCAACAACAACAACAACAGCGACTACAACAACAACAGAAGCACCGACAACAACAGAAGCTCCAACAACAACAGGAGCACCAACAACAACAGAAGCTCCAACAACAACAGGAGCACCGACAACAACAGAAGCTCCAACAACAACAGGAGCACCGACAACAACAGAAGCTCCAACAACAACAGGAGCACCGACAACAACAGAAGCTCCAACAACAACAGGAGCACCGACAACAACAGAAGCTCCAACAACAACAGTAGCACCGACAACAATTTAGCAAGACAAGGCGGGGACGAACGAAGATCTCCGAAACCTGCTGCAAAGGCTCAGAAGGACTGAATATTTCTTGCATTTTTTTTTTTTTTTTTTTTTTTGTAGATTTGGAACTCTAAATTGGCTTTGTTACACTGGAAAAGATATTTTGACATAATTCATTGCAACAATTCAAATCGCAAAGGAGACTACGAATCACAACTATTAGTTTTCATTGCGATAAAAATGGCACCAAAATATACTTGTGTTAAAAAAATGTAGTTCCCCTTTTTGTCTAGTGGCTAACATGTGTGACTTGCACTGCATAATATTTGACCTTTCTTTATCCTTATTATTCAAACAACCCTATGATATATTCTATATGAGGAATATAACAGCGAGGGTCACTAGAAATACTGAAGACTATTAAGGCAAATACATCAATATATGAGAAATATATATTAATTAAATTCTACTATTTCTGTTGTCGGGGGACTGTGTGATATACTAGTCTCAATGACAAAAAACTGCAAGGTAATGCATAACTTCAAGTGTATGATACTTAATTATGAGAGGTGATTATAAACAATGCATATGTGAACACAGGCATAGTTCAAAATTAAGGAAAACAGTACTTAACAGGGCTATAAGCTAACGGAACACAGCAAATAGCGATTTCGTACATTTTATTAATTTTGGACCAGAGAGCTACCAATGCTAGGGGTTCAACAGTGAGGGATGAGACAAAAAGGCTTCCTGGTGCACCAAGGTCTATGAGAGAGGATGGTGCACCCTACAACTAAGTCATTTCATCTTGGACCAGGGAGAACTTTCTTTTGTGTTTGCCGTGCATGGCGTTCCGTATTGCTGGGAGACAGAAGTGAAGGAGGTTTAGCAATGCTGCACTCTGCGTCCTGCAGCTAATAATACACTTCTTTGATCCTTTATTCTGGTCAGCCAGGTGGCTTGATCAAGGCCCGGTCACGTCAATCAGCTGGTCAAATATTACTTAGGCCAAGCAGGCACTACTCAGTCAAGGTAGTATAGGTCCCGTGACTGCCATCCGTGCTGGGTGGTGACTGAATATATTTCCTCACTACCCCTGTGGCTGTTGGGTGTATTGGAGCCCGACCCTACTGCTTCCACTTGCTGGACTCCATGGCACCCTGATTAAATAGAATTGACAGGGAATTCATAGCTTCATGTAACCAGTCTGTGTATGCCTACAAAAGATTATGACCAGGGCAAATTGTTCAGTTTCCCTAAAGGATTCCAGGATAGCCTTAATGCGACCTCACACTGTTACAACTATCTACCTTCCTCCTCGTAATCTCAACATAGATGAGTCGGAAGATCTACTTGGGCAGTTGCTTCATCTACTTCTACTTTTGGGAGATTTCAATTGCTGGCATCACCTCTAAGGAGACACTTTGTGCAACCCTCGAGGAAAGGCTTTAGAGTCCTTATTCTCAAGAGTAGATGCAGTTTTACTGAACAGTGACGAACCCACACAATTCCAAATTCAAACTGGGACTTTCTCCTGGTCCACACAATGGACTTCACTTCACTGTTGAAGAGATGGCGACTTGAATATGCAGACTGGATTTTTTTTATAGATCAGCTAGTGTGTTGAAGATGCTGTTGATCACTTCACTCACGAATTCACCTTAAAGCAGAACATTCATTCCCTGAATTACCGGGCGGTACCATCCACCTCCAGTACCTTGGTGGTACTGGAGGTGGATGGTAGTTGTTAGAGCAAGAAGAGCTGCATTAAAGCAACTGAAACGAGTCCCCATTGATTTGACCTTGATCCATTACATAAGGACTCGAGCCAAGGCTAGGTAAGTGCTAAAGGAAGTTAGATGGAAGCTAGAAGATATGCAAAATTGCTGGAAGAACACATCCACCTGCTTTGAAGATAGATTTCTTAATCCTCATTGAAAACAGACAGTGCAAATGAGCTAGCTAAATCCATGGCACAGATCTCTTCAGGAGCATCTTAAACCATCTGATTCTCCACCCTTTGGGCTGAACAGGGAGAATACCTAATGTCGTTCTTCAGTAGGACTGCAGCAGCACCATACAATTTGCCATACGATTAGCACAGCAGACGGATTCTGCTTTGCAGCTCTGTCGGAAGACCCAGGAAGTGACGATATTCCACACTAAATTATATTTCGTTAATTGGAAATCTCCCAAAATTTCATATTGGACCTATCCATATGGAAAGGGGCTATAATCATTCCTGTCCCAAAACCTGCATCTGCAAGCTGATGGAGAAACTGTAATTTCAGGTTCACATGGCTGCTAGAAAAGGAAAAGGTGCTGACCCCCTATCTATATAGGTTTAGAAAATTGAGATCGACCACAGAAGCCCTTGTGAGAATGGAGACTGCTAAGCAAAATTCCTTTGCACAGCGACATCAGTCTTCTTTGACCGCACAAAAAAAAAAAAAACTACTTGGAAGCACAGCATACTCATAAAGCTGTATGACATTATTTTAAGAGGAGCATTACCTACTTTCTTACAAAGCTTCCTTGCTGATAGGAAGTATAGACTGCAGGTGGGAAACAGCTCAAATATAGAAGTTCACCTGGAAGGGGTCCCATAAGACTATGCATTTCCACAAAAGAGGAAGGTCCCTCCTTCCCTCTATTTGAGCATTTCAATCCAACAATGTATTCGCCGCTAATGACCTTAGCTGTTGACGTGGTAGATAATTTTAGATAATCAATCAACCTATTTAAGAAAGACGAGGTGCAGTACATAGGGCTAATTTTTTACTCTAACCTTACAGGGGTGCCTCAAATTGAACAGTTAAAAGTGAAGAATACAAAAGCGTTTATTTTGTGGGTTCTTTCTCACCAATCTTGGGGCGCAGACCACACAACGCTTTTGCGGCTTTACATAGCACTTATACATAGCAAACTTGACTATGGATGTGAGACTTATTCATCTACAACTCCCACTGTTCTCCAGATGTTGGACTCGATTCATAATGAAGCCCTCAGAATCTGTACAGGGCCCTTCAAGTCTTCACCTGTGGAGTCCCTGTATGCCGAGCATGGAGAATTACCTCTTTCACTACATTGGGACTACATGAATCTGATCTATATTCAATTGTCAACCCCTTTGAGGACAGCCAATCCTATGGTAGGAGAATGAGGAATCTTGTGGAAGATCTCAACTTAAATCTCCCTAAGGTTCTAAATGTTGAAACTCCCCAATTCCCCCTTTGGACCAGTCAATTCGAGCTAGATTTGGTCGGAATAGGGATGGGGGAAAGATTCGAAGCAGAAATCAGGGAGAAATTTCTCCAACATACTTCTAAATAACAAAGATCAGATGCAATATATATATAGATGTTTGAAATCTGAAAATGGTATTGACTTTGCATCAGTGAGCAGGAGGAAGACTGCAGTCGGTCTTTCTTTCTTTCTTCACTTCAGAGATCTTAGGAATCATTCTGTTGTAATATATTTGCGACTATCGTATTACTTTGCAAGCACTCAAGAGCTTAAATTCATCACATTTCAGTGGTAAAGGAGGTTTGGCTTGCACTGATGTCATCATGTAAAAAGATAACTGTTGGGTGCCAGCGCAATGTGGTACCTGTGGGAATGAGCAAGCTGATTGGACGGCCAAGACCGCTGTCGGTTAGCCCTGTAATGCTCGTTTTCCTTTCCCATACCGACTTTAAATGCAGAATCAGAAGTTGTCTCCGCAATAAATGGAGAAAGGAATGGTGGCTTTCCTCTAAAAACAACTGCAAGAGATTAAGCACCATGGTATTTATTCTTTGATTTTATATAATATACATCTATTTGTTTGTTCATTTATTTACTTATAAGAGATATTTATTAATATATTTTAAAACGTTTTAAATATTTTAACATTGGTATTCACCGCTAATGACCTTAGGTATTGACACGACATATAATTTTAAATAATTAATCCTAATCAGGCTTTATGAATCAGAAGAGGTATTTGCGAGAGATCACAGATTCCGATTTGTGCATATGCCCCCCTCCCCCCAAAATATAAAATAACTTAGAAAGAAAAAAGTCTGACTCCACAATTTTGTCTCTGACTTTTTCACACAAATGTCTTTATTACGCGATTTTTATCTATTACTCGGCCAAAGTCTATGGTAGGTTGGGAGATGTGTCACGGCTTTAAAAAGTCTTTTTGAAATGCGGACAGCAATAATGCAATCTAATAATATAACTATATGAAAAGACAACGCCTTTTGATTTACAGGCTAACGTTAATTGAGCCATTCCTCCATGTTTACAGCAGCGTATGCCTTCACCTATAATATAAATTGTTAGATTCAATGCAATATTGATATCTAGTTAGTAGCGTTAACTCTAAAACAAATCATCACGGGTAGTCTCAGACGAGCCAGTAACAAATTTTACGACAATCTTGAGTCTTCAATTTATCAAAGAAATATCTATGACCTTGCTATTTCTTCCTGTTCGTCCATACAACGTAGCCTCTATGAACTTTCTGTTTTAAATTATGGTGACTTTACCAGTTGCCCGCCAGTCTTATCGAAGTTTGGACTCGATCCCTTCCCTACTACTGTGACTGTGGTGAAAAATCCGGTTTAAATTTAATAGATGTCTTTGTTTTTTACTTTCTGTAGTCTCATTAACTATTACTAATTTTGTGAAAGTGCTTCGCTCATCTTTAAAAGGGTATTTTCAGTACATATTCAGTATATATAAATATTTAGTACAGCCATTTAACAGATACAGATACAGATACAGATACAGATACAGATACAGATACAGATACAGATACAGATACAGATACAGATACAGATACAGATACAGATACAGATACAGATACAGATACAGATACAGATACAGATACAGATACAGATACAGATACAGATACAGATACAGATACAGATACAGATACAGATACAGATACAGATACAGATACAGATACAGATACAGATACAGATACAGATACAGATACAGATACAGATACAGATACAGATACAGATACAGATACAGATACAGATACAGATACAGATACAGATACAGATACAGATACAGATACAGATACAGATACAGATACAGATACAGATACAGATACAGATACAGATACAGATACAGATACAGATACAGATACAGATACAGATACAGATACAGATACAGATACAGATACAGATACAGATACAGATACAGATACAGATACAGATACAGATACAGATACAGATACAGATACAGATACAGATACAGATACAGATACAGATACAGATACAGATACAGATACAGATACAGATACAGATACAGATACAGATACAGATACAGATACAGATACAGATACAGATACAGATACAGATACAGATACAGATACAGATACAGATACAGATACAGATACAGATACAGATACAGATACAGATACAGATACAGATACAGATACAGATACAGATACAGATACAGATACAGATACAGATACAGATACAGATACAGATACAGATACAGATACAGATACAGATACAGATACAGATACAGATACAGATACAGATACAGATACAGATACAGATACAGATACAGATACAGATACAGATACAGATACAGATACAGATACAGATACAGATACAGATACAGATACAGATACAGATACAGATACAGATACAGATACAGATACAGATACAGATACAGATACAGATACAGATACAGATACAGATACAGATACAGATACAGATACAGATACAGATACAGATACAGATACAGATACAGATACAGATACAGATACAGATACAGATACAGATACAGATACAGATACAGATACAGATACAGATACAGATACAGATACAGATACAGATACAGATACAGATACAGATACAGATACAGATACAGATACAGATACAGATACAGATACAGATACAGATACAGATACAGATACAGATACAGATACAGATACAGATACAGATACAGATACAGATACAGATACAGATACAGATACAGATACAGATACAGATACAGATACAGATACAGATACAGATACAGATACAGATACAGATACAGATACAGATACAGATACAGATACAGATACAGATACAGATACAGATACAGATACAGATACAGATACAGATACAGATACAGATACAGATACAGATACAGATACAGATACAGATACAGATACAGATACAGATACAGATACAGATACAGATACAGATACAGATACAGATACAGATACAGATACAGATACAGATACAGATACAGATACAGATACAGATACAGATACAGATACAGATACAGATACAGATACAGATACAGATACAGATACAGATACAGATACAGATACAGATACAGATACAGATACAGATACAGATACAGATACAGATACAGATACAGATACAGATACAGATACAGATACAGATACAGATACAGATACAGATACAGATACAGATACAGATACAGATACAGATACAGATACAGATACAGATACAGATACAGATACAGATACAGATACAGATACAGATACAGATACAGATACAGATACAGATACAGATACAGATACAGATATAGATATAGATACAGATACATATGCAGATACAGATACAGATACAGATACAGATACGGATACGGACGGAGACGGAGACGGAGACGGAGATTGATAGCGATAGAGATAGAGATAGATATAGAGATAGAGATAGAGATAGAGAGAGATGGACACAGATATGGAGGTGAGGGTTAAGATGAAGGTGGAGACCGAGATACAGATGTCTAGATCGTAAGAGAAAGAGACTGAGATAAAGAAAAAGAAGAAAAGGCGTGAACCTACATTTGGCTTTCAAACGTCAAAGAATTTACACCCGTGGTCATTGCGGATCAAACTGAGCCTGATATGCTGGTTCGTTGGAGTCGACCAATGGATCTTTCTGTCGACAAGTTAATTCGAGTATGAAGGACTTTCTCTTGTGGAAGTCACTTTTGTTTTCTTTCGTTTTCTTCTCTTTTTTCTTTTTTTAACATTTGTGGGAGACAGGGGGGAACTAATGAAAAAGGGGAGAGAGAGAGAGAGAGAGAGAGAGAGAGAGAGAGAGAGAGAGAGAGAGAGAGAGAGAGAGAGAGAGAGAGAGAGAGAGAGAGAGAGAGAGAGAAAGAGGTAGAAAGTGAATAAAATGGAATGTTAAGAGTTTGGAGAAGGTTAAACCTGAAGATTCGTCCATTTCCAAATATGTCACTCTTGTTTAACAGTTCACTATATTTTATTTTGTTATTTTATTATTAGTTACTATTATTGTTGTATTTATTATTTTTTTTATTAATCTGTCTATATCTATGCTTTATTGTTTTTTATTATTTTTATTGTATTATTCTTTTTTTTGGGGGGAGGGGAGGGGAGGTACCTATGAATGTAGCTATCCAGATTTGCGGATGATTATATCTAAATTGGTCTAAAATCTTTTTGATACATTTCTCACTCTTTAATCTAAAATGTGGAGGTGGAGGGTCAAGGTAGACGCTGTTGGAGCACTTAATGTAACGAATTCCTTTTGGGAAAACATCAAGAGCTGGATGTACTCTTGAAGTGACAAGATCCAAGCGCGAGATTGGATGCTGCAGATAAACATGATCTTCAGAGAGACTTGGCTTATGAATTTTGCAAAAGTAATTTTAAAGTTTTAATACTGTAGAGGCAGAGAGAAACAGCCGGATCAACACACTGACATAATAACACGCAGATAGGAAGTAGAGAGAGAGAGGCAGACAAACAGGCAGGCAGGCAGATAGGCAGACACACGGACACATACAGACAGAGCCATGCGGACACACAGACAAACAGACAGGGCCTCACGGACAGACAGACAAACAGACTGACAGACAGACAGTCAGACAGACAGACACACGGACACATACAGACAGAGACATGCGGACACACAGACAGACAGACAGGGTCACACGGACAG
>NC_061859.1:3933442-3943442 GCF_019202785.1 Penaeus chinensis
TAGCATTATCATCATCATTATTATCATTATCATTACTGATATCATCATTATTATTATTATTATTATTACAATCATAATTATTCTTATTCTTATTCTTAGTGTTATTAGCATTATCATCATCATTATTATCGTTATCATTACTGTTATCATTATTATTATTGCTGTTGTTATCATTGTAATGATTGTCATTATCATTTATTATCATTATTGTTATTACTTTTATGATTCTTATTATTATTACTATTACTATCAATTTACTATGATCACCACTACTGTCATATCCAATTATTCATACGACCATCATTATTATTTGTTTTATTTATTTCTTTATTTATTATTTTTATTTATTTCTTTATTTATTATTTTTATCTATTTATTTATTTATTATTACTATTTTTTACTTATTTATTGTAATTCTGTTCATCTTTTTACTTCTGAATTTCAGCTCTTCCTCTTTCCTTTTATATTCGTATATCTACTTTCGTATTGTGTTTTATGCATTCGTTTTTTCATGTTCTCCTGTATTCTTGTCTGTCATGCAACCATTCGGAAATGATAACCTTTTGACATTACATAAATATATATATATATATGATTGGCATTAATGTTAATGCCATTAGTTTCGTTGAAAATTATGATCACAGTAATTATGTTATTGGCAACAGTGGTAATAATGTAAGTTACTGACCATTGTTTTGGTATTGGTAATAATAATCTTTCATTTTGTATTATAAATTATCATGTGTAATCATGTTATTAGAGAAAAAAATATGTATCATAATTTTGCACTGAAATGTTATTACCGTTTTCTAAATGTAAGAAAAAACAAAAACAAAAACAAAGATTAATAAAAAACGAAGCCCTCATAAATATTTCAAAAATCCAAAACTTATTGATAATTATGACAACGATATCATTCTTACGATGATGTATCGATCTGAGCCGCCGCATGACACACATCATCAGCTGACATGAATTCTCCTGACGTCATTTCGTGTCGGTGATGTCATTTTCTAAGATGTCAACTCCGGGTGACTGATAGCATCTCTTTCTTCCAAGGAGATTTCGGATCTTGAGGCGCAGCGGAGAAAGATGCGCTGTTCACTGGCACTTGAGATTTCATTCCTGACAGGGGCCATTATTTCTGCGAGATCTGGTGGAATAGATTGTTTGGTTATGTGTGCGTGCGTGCGGGGGGGGGGGGGGGTGTATATACATGTTCACCCCTCCATACATTTATATACATACATTCTTTCTCTCTCTCTCTTTCTCTCTCTCTCTCTCTCTCTCTCTCTCTCTCTCTCTCTCTCTCTCTCTCTCTCTCCCTCTCACTTTCTCTCTCTCTCTTTCACACACACACAGAGCCAAATATTTCTTAGACATATGATATCCTTTTACAAATACAGAAGGCAAACTACATGTGGTTTAATAAATCAAAAAGTATACAACAATGGCATAAGCAAAAATCATTCGAAACATTTATACGAATATTTTATATAAATCTGATGCGAGTATATGGAGCATTGCACATAAGACCCAACATAATTCATAAGCCAGTCGTAAATAAGTCTGACTGTAGCAATACATGCAAGTGTCGTGAATTATATGATATGAAAATAATTACAGTAACTTTGATAAGCAACATCACACTTCAATTACGGATAATACAGCAAATTATGAACATGATTTAAAGAATAACCCATGATATCCTCGATAATGACAACACACGTATTTCTCTTACACATAACACGGAGAACCAACTTCAATAATTCGTATAAAATCTACACGTAAATCTCGCTGTGATTTACGTTTACACAACTTCGAGAATAACAACACGTTATTACATCATACCATTATCTATCACAGACATGGAACCAACTTTGAGAACTTAGATAAAAAGCTTTACACTGATTCATATCCACATCAAGTCGGTAAAATCAACGCATCAAATCACATCATATAAATACAAAATACATAACTAAAACTATATAATCTCAATAATTTTTCTCTCGTACGTGAAAGCAAACCCCCGATACCTTCACTACGAGGCAAAAGCGCACGTAAATCTCGACATGAAATATACAGAACCAACTTCGATAACGCCGATATCGCCATTAACACATCCCGGGCTTATTGTTTGCGTGTAAATCCTGCTAACAGAATGATGAAGGGGCGGAACCCAGCGCCGGCAGAGAAAATATTGGCGTTCGAGATGGATTGTGGGTTTATAGAACGCACTCCCCCCCAACCCCTCTCCTCCTTCCCCTCCCTCCCCTCTCCTCCTTCCCCTCCCTCTCCTTTCCTCCTTCCCCTCCCTCCCCTCTCCTCCTTCCCCTCCCTCCCCTCTCCTCCTTCCCCTCCCTCCCCTCTCCTCCTTCCCCTCCCTCCCCTCTCCTCCTTCCCCTCCCTCCCCTCTCCTCCTTCCCCTCCCTCCCCTCTCCTCCTTCCCCTCCCTCCCCTCTCCTCCTTCCCCTCCCTCCCCTCTCCTCCTTCCCCTCCCTCCCCTCTCCTCCTTCCCCTCCCTCCCCTCTCCTCCTTCCCCTCCCTCCCCTCTCCTCCTTCCCCTCCCTCCCCTCTCCTCCTTCCCCTCCCTCCCCTCTCCTCCTTCCCTCTCTCTCCCCTCTCCTCCTTCCCTCTCTCTCCCCTCTCCTCCTTCCCTCTCTCTCCCCTCTCCTCCTTCCCTCTCTCTCCCCTCTCCTCCTTCCCTCTCTCTCCCTCTCCTCCTTCCCTCTCTCTCCCCTCTCCTCCTTCCCCCTCCCTCCCCTTCCCCCCCCCCCCCCCCCCCCCCCCCCCCACGAAAGCGAAGTTTAAGGCCGAAAGGAATTTACTCTCATGCAGGAAGAGTATTGGCTTCGCAGGCTGTTTGGGGTAATTGCTTGCATGGACTTTCTACTTTGGGTAATGTGATTAGCTTCAATTATCGTCCAAAATAAGTGATGGGATGGTATTTTATCGTTATTTCATTTAAATCATTACACTAATGCTATTCTCTTGTTAATGAAATTTCCATTGATTAGCAAAATTATCATTATCGTCTTCATCATTTTGCTGTTATAACAGTTTTCTTCTTGTTATCATCACTTTCATAATCACTATCATGGCAGTCATTACCACGATTATCATTATCATCATTACTAAATCAACATCACTGTCACCATCACAATCATCATCACCATCAACATCATCATCACCATCAATCAACATCAACATCATCACCATCTCAATCAACATCACCATCACCATCTCAATCAACATCACCATCACCATCAACATCATCATCACCATCTCAATCAACATCACCATCAACATCATCATCACCATCCCCATAATCACCATCACAATCAACATCAACATCATCACCATCATCATACCAATACTTAACACCAACATCCTCCTCCACGCACCCAATATCAACAACAATCACATCATTAACACAGTATCATCCTGTGATCATCAGCGTCATCGAACGTAAGTACACAAAACGTACATTACAAACACTGTTCGTTTAGTAGACCATCTGTTTAACGTACAAACCGTAATCGATGAGGAAATGCATGCTGGGTGTTCATTAACCAATCTTCGTGAAAATTATTAGTGTTCAGACTAGTGCCAGTTATAATCTTCCTCCTGTATTTGTGTTTGCTTTATTATTTTTATTATTATTATTATTATTATTGTTATTATTATTATTATTATTATTATTATTATTATTATTATTATTATTATTATTATTATTATTATTATTATTATTATTATTATCATTACTATTATCATCATCATTATCATTATCATTATCATTATCATTATCATTATTATTATAATAATAATAATTATTATTATGATTATTATTTCATTTATTTTTTTTTTTCTATGGCTGATAATACACACTTCATTTTGGCACTTTTATTATCACTGGCAATTAAATAGTAATGCCAAAAATAAGGATTGTCTTGCAAGGATAAATTATTACTGGTGTTGCTACTGCTGTTTCATTATCAATATCACTGTTATCACTAGCACTATTATCGTTGTCGTTATGATTATATTCATTTTATTATCATTATCATTATCATTATTATTACTACTATTATTATTATCATAATGGTAATTCTCATCCTTATCATAATCATTATCGTTTTCAGTATCATTTTCATTGCATTGTAATTACTATTACAATTTTCGTTATCATAATTATCATCACTATCATCATTATCATTTTCAAAATCGTAATCTTCATCCTCATCCTCATTATAATCATAATTGTAGTTATACTTACAATTATAATCATAACTATAATCATAATCATAATCATTATCATAATCATAATAGTTACCATTATTATCATTATCATCGTAATCCACATCTTCATCATAATGATTACCATTTTCATCATTATTACAATTGTAACCATAAAAAACTATTATTATCGTTATTATCAATCCCATCTTTGTTATTTCTTTCATCACTGAACAACAAATATTACTACTGTTATTATCACCATCATTCTGAATGAATTTCTACCACACAAAAAGGAAAACAGTAAGTGAAACAATTCAAAACATTCAATATAAAAAAAATGTTAACGAGGTACTAAACTTCCATCTGACGAAAATCTTCGCGTGTTGCAGACGTAAAATTTTCTACCGCTTTTCACCTCTGACGAATGTAGAACAGATATTTCGGTATATACTTATTGGATATTCAGAAAAAAATGAGGAATTTCCATTGGAGTGTGTAACACGGTAATACCATACCTGTACTGCGTTGCGAGGTCTTTTTACTGTTGATAAGCTACCTTTGAAAATGATGATACGGTAATATCACCGAGTTGACACGTCTTTGCTTATAATCCCCTTGCCATCGTGAAAAAGTACGCGATTCTTTGGGTATATCCAGTTGCGTAGATCGATACATTGGGGAGACGACGCAAAAACACATACGTTATTAGCACGTACATTATGTAAATCTCATCAGTGGCGAAAACAAACACTAAAAACGGAAAGCTGGACGTCACTCATTATCAGAGGGGAAACTGGAGTATATGTAATAATGAATGTTATGTGAATCTCTCCCATATACACGAAAAAAAAAAGGAATGCTGGTTATTTTTCATCATTACGGGTGAAACTATTTTAAACCTTATCTCCCAGTTAACACGGACCAACAGAAAGCTGTGTATTATCATGTAAATATATATATATATATACATGCATGTAAACAATGGGACATTTGTAATACAAACTGGAAAGTGATTACATGTTTGCAAGCTAAATTGCGAATACATTTCGGTGAAATCAGGGGTACATTTTGGAGCTGACAGAGGCCCTGCCATTAGAACTGTTCGACTGGGAAGCTCATTTCATGGGAAATTAGTATTGGAAAATAACTTTTGTCATCTAAAGCTACAATATATATATATATATATTATATATGTATGTGTGTGTGTATGTGTATGTGTGTGTGTGTGTGTATGTTTGTGTGTGTGTGTACATATATACAAGTGTACACACACACATACACACAAACACACACGGACACACGCTCGCACGAACACCTACGAATACATGTATATAGACATTTATAAATAAGTAAATCCATACATATAAATATATGTGTGTGTGTCTACATACATATATATACACTAATTTATATACATACATATACATGTATACGTATAGACATATATGAATAGTAAAATAGCCACAATATATATATATACATATACATACATACATATATATTTACACACATATACATGCATGTACATATATAGATATATATATATATACATAAAGTAAATATATACACATATACATATACATATACATACGTACACATATATGTATTATATATATACGTAGACATAAGTCCATTTATATATATACACATATACACATACACATATTTAAACATATAAACAAACACACACACACACACACACACACACACACACACACACACACACACACACACACACACACACACACACATATTACACACGAAAGGTGCACATTTAAGATTTCCCTTGACCTACTTCTTATCCTAGTAGGCTGAAATTTTACACGCATAATGATACACATCTCTAAAGGTCATGTGTTGATTTCCAGTTCTGAGCTCCAAACAACAGTGAAGGTGCAGTAAAATGTGAAAATGGAACTAGCGGAGTGTCGAACATTGATCAGGTTTCAATACTTGAATGACCGCACACCACAAGAGACCTTCGATGAAATGAAAGCAACCTATGTGGACAATGCCCCACCAAATGACGATGTTAAGCATTAGCATCGCCCATTCAGGTGTTGTCGGAGATCTGTGGAAACGGCCCCTATCCCAGGGCGACCCCAGTATGCCATTGCTGATGGCACGATTCATCAAGGGGAGACTGTAATTTAGGTAGATCGCCGTATTACTGTTCGTCAGCAAGCAAAAGATGTCAAGATTAGTAGGTATGTGAGTAAAATCGTTCACAGTTGTCTGCTCGGTGGGTTATCTGGCTACTCACACTTTTCCAGAAACAAAAATGAGTCCATTGTTTCCAAGGCTCTTTAAGGCACGTGTCACACCCTGGGCAGACAAGGTTATGCTCAGAGTCTTTGGGGACCAGCATGGAGTAGTGATGGTTGATTTCCTGGCAAAAGGTACTACAATTACTATGCTTCACTGCTACAGAAATTTCGGGGGCTATCAAAACCAAGAGGCACAGAATGTTGACCAAAGGTGTCTGCCTCTTACAGGACAAAACCCCTGTTCACAACTCACACATTGCCCAGATGGAAGCACGGACCTGTTGTTATAATACCCTTCCTCATTCTCTTTATTTTCCTGATCTTGCACCATCTGACTTGCCTTTCTTATCGTCCTTGAAGTCACTTTTGACAGGAAAACGTTTCAAAGATGATGAGACACTGATTTCCGAAGTCACTTCATGGCTTCAAACACCTAAGGACTTTTGATACCAAGGAGTCCAAAGCTGCATAAAACGAGGGGAGAAGTTGTGTCACTCCCGGTGGGATCCATGTAGAGAAAGACTACGTACGTTTTATTAATGTATGTCCATGGGAAGTGGGTCTATGGAAGTCTTTGATGAGCGCCTATCACACACACACACACACACACACACATATGTATGTGTACATGTGTATACGTGTGCATGTAAATGCGTGCGTGGAAAAATATAATTGCCTTATTCTCATCTTGAATAGTTTTCGAAAAGATGAATCTTCATATTACGGCATTCCTATTGATCCTCCCGCGTCTAGACATGCAAATGAGACGCGTATTATCCATGACTGATTCCAAGTCAGAAGAAATCGTCCAAATATTTGTCTTGCTCCTCCCCCCCCCCCCTTTTTTGAGAAAGATCTTGGAAGAGTCAAATTGTCTTCTGTTCGAATATTATACATGCGTTATTCTTCGCATTGAACCGCGAAATGAGGTCTTGATTGCAGTACTGGAAGAAGAAGTATGGTTCCAAATATCTGCACTTGCAGATGTCTACAGTAATGTGAAAGAAAACTGGCAAAATAGGAACGGGCGTGAGGATTCGAACGCGTCAAGAGCTACCTGATCAAAAAGGCTTCGAAACTTCAAATTTTTCTTTCGTGATTTTCGTTCCTCTGTTTAATTTTGTACGCGTGTAATCGCTAGTGTGTACTTTTCTGTTCATGCGAATTGTTGTTTTTGCTATATTAGCAATTCGAGGAGCCCATTTTTAGAATGTTTTTTGTTCCTTGTAACCTATGTTTATCTAAAGCCGAAATGATGGGTCGTTTGTGTACTGGATAGTGTAGAAGCCAAGCGTTTGACTTCTTAGTAGCTTCATAAGAGTAGTATCTGTACTGAGTTCTTTGCCGAAGAGATGAAGTTGGTGTTTGATATTCACAATAACATCGTTGTGTTTCAATTATCATCACTAACCCGTTATTATCAAATAACCATCGCCACTAACTTTTAACCATAACATTAACCATTGGCAGTCAATCACGTTCGTCTTTGCAAAAAAAAAAAAAAAAAAAAAAAAAAAAATCTATAGCAACTTTCTTCACCAGTTGGCATATATACCGTGAAATACATTCCAGAGGGCGTGACTAGCATTCGCAGAGGAAACGACCATGGGACTGCTTCTACCAATACCCGCCCATCTCCTTTGCTAGTGAAACCCAGCCCGTCAGGTATGTTACTGTAGGTTGAAAGCTTAACGACCGGCCTGGAGTGCTCTGGAATCTCTCAACTAGATCGTTTGATGATGCAGGTAGCTACTGTATAGAAGAGCCTGGTGTGTGTGTGTGTGTGTGTGTGTGTGTGCGTGTGCGTGTGCGTGTGCGTGTGCGTGTGCGTGTGCGTGTGCGTGTGCGTGTGCGTGTGCGTGTGCGTGTACACTCGCAGATATTCATCCATAAACAAGTCAGAAAGAAGAAAAGAAAACGAAAAGGAAAGTTAGAGACAGCTTAAAGAAGAAGCCTTCATCCAAATTTACCGTGCATTATTCTTGCCTTCAGATAGAAGTCTTCAAACAAACCGTACCAGGTCTAGTGTTTAACCAAGCCGGCTTTGAAGTCGGACAACAATGAGGAAGGTTACATTACCTGAAGTAGAACGACTTCACATCTCTTCTTTTTTTTTTTTTTTTTTACGATTCTGTTGCTTGGTTGTACAATCAAACGGGTTTTGTATGGAACATTTTATCAGAGTGTTCGAGTGAGAGAAAAAATAGTTATAAAGCCTTTCTTTTCTTTGAAGTTTAAACAACTCTCTCTTGTGTCTTCCTACAAACGCTGTAACAACCCTATTGTCTGAGAATTGGTATCAGGAAAGTATTTCTACTGTAAAAAAGAAAAGAAAAAAAAAAAAAAAAACATCAGAGTAACGAAATACTGCGTTACTCCAAACTTATATCATGTGCGTTTATATAAGTGTCCCTGTGTTTGTCCTTGTGTATGTGTCCATTCGTCTTCCCTACCTACCTATCTATCTCTGTCTATTTCTCTCTAGCTTCTATTTCTCCCCCCCCCCCCCTCTCTCTCTCTCTCTCTCTCTCTCTCTCTATATATATATATATATATATATATATATATATATGTATATATATGTACATATATATTCTCTCTCTCTCTCTCTCTCTCTCTCTCTCTCTCTCTCTCTCTCTATCTCTCTATCTCAATCTATATATCTTTCTTTCAATTTATCTATCTATCTATATACACACACAAACACATTAATATCTATACACACCACTAACATCGTACTAACCACATTCATTACATAGTCCCACCCCCTTTCCCCGGTTCCTGTTCCCTTCCATAAAGTCAAATCCAACCCGTTCTAAACATGTTTTGTCGCCGGAGGAATTCCCGAATGTCCACAGGAGAACGTGACCCCCCGCCTGGCCATCGTGTGCGTGCTCTAGCTCCGCGATATTGCTCTAGAAACGTTCGGCAAACACTTCACACGTTGAATTATATCAGACGGCAAAGCTGCTGTAATAACTACGTCCTCCCCACGACTGCCAATGCAATACGGCGGGTGACTGGTCAACGGACTGTCTGACAACACTAGACTGCGAGGGAAACGTACGCTTGGAGGCCTCGGTACGTTGTGTGAGATACGGGGATGATAAAGCCGGTTCTGCAACGGGGTCGTCGTGTCTGTTAGGGATTTGATGGGTGGGTGCTGGACGGATGGCGAGAGGAGGGGAAGGTTGCAAATATAAAGTCATGCAAACACACACACACACACACACACACACACACACACACACACACACACACACACACACACACACACACACACACACACACACACACATATACATACACATATATGTATGTACACACACTTTACACACGCTCATATATGTGTACGTACTCACGCATGCACACCACACACATCCCCACACACTAACGATCACACACTCACGCACACCCACTGCAGGCTTTTTTTTTTTTTTTTTCACTGCAAACAAAAATGTGTAGACGTAAAGATAAGCTGAAATCGATGAGGG
>NC_061859.1:3963442-3983442 GCF_019202785.1 Penaeus chinensis
CCAAACATTCATTCCCAACAAACAGCTGTTCATCTCCCCGCGAAATCACACACCTGTAGCATGACATTCTCTTCTTTAACGCCACAAGTTACTATTGTAGTTACAACATCATCCTTATAGCTTAATAAGCTTCTCCCTGTCTTTCTTACTCTAAACTTTGAAAGCGTTAAATTTAATCCCCGAGGACGCAAGTAATTTTCGTAGATGTTGCTACTAATTAAAGACACTTCTGTACCCGTGTTACACAATATTTCCACTCCTCTTATTATAACCGTAACTTTCTAGTGTCGTCCCGCGTTTACTCTTGCAACTAAATAGTAATTCCGTTCATACCCACCATTTACCTCGTGAAAATCTTGCTCATGAGGCCCCCGGGCTAGCGAGCTTTTCTCCCGTCGGGCCTCGCTAGTTTTCCGCCGTTCTCCCTGTTTCGTTCGTTTTACTAACCTCTGTTGACATACTGTTGACTTATATCATACTGATATTTCCTATTATCATACCCTATTCTGTTTCTCCCGCTTCGGTACCTTACCTCTCCTTTTCCCGGGAAACTTTCCATCTTAGGATCCTTGAAAAAAAAAAAAAAAAATAGTGATCAATAATGCCAAAATTAACCCTAGAAACCCTGACATATGTTCTGGAATTTCCATCTTGTCAACTGAACAAAGAAAGCAGTGAAAAGGGAACGCTCTGCTACCAAATGTGAAAGCGGCTAATTTCAGTTTATTAATTTTTTAATGACTGGTCTGGGCCCTTTACCTGCCCTTACACCTTCCCCTTGGTTCATCTTTTACTTATATCTCATTTGTTCCTTGCGGGAGATAATGGAAACACCAGAACAGTTTAACTAATTTATTAAGACAGAATATACACATATACAATCCTATTCTAAACAGCGTGACCAACACAACACTCACAACATATAAATGATGGTATAGTAGACAGCGGCCGGCAGACAGATAGCTGCAGAAAAAGACAGCAGCCAGCCTATCGCCGCGTCCGATCTTGATCCCTGTCTACAATCTCATTAGATATCAGCTTTGCAATGTCACTTCCCATCTCCTTAAGTCAGTTTATTTTTCTTCTCTTCACTTAAACAGCTGTGAACAACATTCTTACCGAGACCGCTGTCTGATCAGCACAATAAATCCTCGGGTGGGCGCACAAGTCACGTCTCTTCTGTCCGGGGGTTACAATCAGGATGTGTGTTTTCAGGGAACACCCCCCCTCCCCCATCTCGTTAACAGTGATTGTTACTGATTTATTTGACTATTTTTCCATCTTTTTGTGTTTCATATTTCTGATTTCTACCACCTGTTTACAATATCGCTTATTTTCTCTTTATAATTCTTGTGCTGGTCAGTATGAATTATTGCATTAAAATGTTGGTCACGAGCCCTTATCACTAATACCTATCATCTGCTAATTCAGGGTACTTAAATGCTAAGTTATTAATGAATAATAAATGATAATAATAATAATAATAATAATAATAATAATAATAATAATAATAATAATAATAATAATAATAATAATAATAATAATAATAATAATAATAATAATAATAATAATAATAATAATAATAATAATAATAATAATAATAATAATAATAATAATAATAATAATAATAATAATAATAATAATAATAATAATAATAATAATAATAATAATAATAATAATAATAATAATAATAATAATAATAATAATAATAATAATAATAATAATAATAATAATAATAATAATAATAATAATAATAATAATAATAATAATAATAATAATAATAATAATAATAATAATAATAATAATAATAATAATAATAATAATAATAATAATAATAATAATAATAATAATAATAATAATAATAATAATAATAATAATAATAATAATAATAATAATAATAATAATAATAATAATAATAATAATAATAATAATAATAATAATAATAATAATAATAATAATAATAATAATAATAATAATAATAATAATAATAATAATAATAATAATAATAATAATAATAATAATAATAATAATAATAATAATAATAATAATAATAATAATAATAATAATAATAATAATAATAATAATAATAATAATAATAATAATAATAATAATAATAATAATAATAATAATAATAATAATAATAATAATAATAATAATAATAATAATAATAATAATAATAATAATAATAATAATAATAATAATAATAATAATAATAATAATAATAATAATAATAATAATAATAATAATAATAATAATAATAATAATAATAATAATAATAATAATAATAATAATAATAATAATAATAATAATAATAATAATAATAATAATAATAATAATAATAATAATAATAATAATAATAATAATAATAATAATAATAATAATAATAATAATAATAATAATAATAATAATAATAATAATAATAATAATAATAATAATAATAATAATAATAATAATAATAATAATAATAATAATAATAATAATAATAATAATAATAATAATAATAATAATAATAATAATAATAATAATAATAATAATAATAATAATAATAATAATAATAATAATAATAATAATAATAATAATAATAATAATAATAATAATAATAATAATAATAATAATAATAATAATAATAATAATAATAATAATAATAATAATAATAATAATAATAATAATAATAATAATAATAATAATAATAATAATAATAATAATAATAATAATAATAATAATAATAATAATAATAATAATAATAATAATAATAATAATAATAATAATAATAATAATAATAATAATAATAATAATAATAATAATAATAATAATAATAATAATAATAATAATAATAATAATAATAATAATAATAATAATAATAATAATAATAATAATAATAATAATAATAATAATAATAATAATAATAATAATAATAATAATAATAATAATAATAATAATAATAATAATAATAATAATAATAATAATAATAATAATAATAATAATAATAATAATAATAATAATAATAATAATAATAATAATAATAATAATAATAATAATAATAATAATAATAATAATAATAATAATAATAATAATAATAATAATAATAATAATAATAATAATAATAATAATAATAATAATAATAATAATAATAAAAATAATGATTACTATTGATGAAAATGATAAAATGATAATAATAATAACAATATAGAATCAACTAATACACGTATAGAATCAGTATGTATTAAGCCAACAACAGGACATTTAAAGCATTACAAACTACGTTGGAAATATCTCTCAGGCCGAGTACAGGAAAACGGAGCTTTAAACTGCAGGTGCGGGAAACGACTTATTAACATTATCAGTATTAATACATACAGAAAAGTCGGTTATTATCGTTTCTTTACTAAATACATCTGGCAAATAAGGAAATAGCTTAATATGATAAGTTTTGTGTAAATTGTGTGTTTAAGTGTATATATTGTCTCGTGTTCTTAGCTTAATTGCATTGCGTAGATGTTCGTGATGTTTTTTTTTTTTTTTATCGTTTCCTTACGGAATAGATCTAGCAACAATAGATAAGGTAATATTTTGGCAAGATAAGGGTTGTGTAAGGGTATATATTCTTCCTCGTGTTCTTAGTAACTGTTTTTGTTTTTTTTGTTTTTTTGTTGTTGTATTGATGTTGTTTGGTGTTTGTGATGATTTCTTTTCTTTTTTGTTTTATTTATAAAAGAATTCGTTACTCTGTATGGTATTAAACCTAGCAAGCAATGGGCCAAGTTATAAATCTTAAATCTTGAGTATTATATCTGGTGTTTTATAAGAATGTATTCTATGCAAATTGAGAAAAACTGTTCTAATATATCTTCATACATTTTCTTTTCCCCTCTTTCTCGATGTCTCTCACTCTCTCTCTCTCTCTCTCTCTCTCTCTCTCTCTCTCTCTCTCTCTCTCTCTCTCTCTCTCTCTCTCTCTCTCTCTCTCTCTCTCTCTCTCTCGCTCACTGAATGACTGACTGACTGACTGACTGACTGACTATATTGATTTGAAGCTAGCATTTTGTAGTACAGCATAATGAGATTCCTGGTAGTTATGAGTTATGAGAATGAAACATTATACATCATTACTATAGTGTCGTTGGCGGAGTTTAAACGTGTAAAAGGTATGTGAAGGAAGATATAATGACTTCATTATCCCATCCTCATATTCATCCTGTATTTTTCATCATTTGCCTTAATGAGATTACTTTTTTTTTTTTTTTTTTTTTTTTTTTGCTTTTGATCATTAATAGAGTCATTAGTGTCTTGGATGTTTTCCTTTTCTTGTTTTTGTGTATACAATTCTGCTTGAAGGATCTGTGATTATAATTCAATTTGTCTAAAGCCGCGTTCACTGAATAATTATAGAATGATGATAATTATGATTAAAATGTTGATAATGATAGTGATAACGATTGTATCATTATTATTAGTAAAGATGATTATGATTAAATTATTAAAAGTAAATATGATTATGATTAAATTATTAGTAAAATGATGATGATAATTATAATAATGGTGTTAACTACGCCAAAATATGGAATCAACAAATACGTACATAAACACACATGTATTAAGGCAACAACAGCAAACCAGCATTACAAATCACGCTGGAAATGTCTCTCGGGTCGAATGCAGGAAAATAGAGCTTAGCAATGGAAACGACTTCATTGCCATTATCAGTATTAATAGGTCAGTCGGTTAGTGTTGCTTCTTTACTGAATGGATTTACCGACAAGAGATAAGGACACATCTCAATAAGATAACTGCTGTGAAAATGTATATGTTCTCGTGTTCTTAGCTTAATTGCTGTGCTTAGATGTTTGTGATGAAATTGTAAGTTTTTTTGGGTGGTGGGAGTTTGTTCCTTTGTATGATATTAAAAGCTAGCGGGGAATGTCTCTGTTTATAAATCTGAAATCTCGTGTATCATTTCTAGTGGGATTTTTTAAGAATATAATTTATATGGAAAAGGTAAAGTTCCTCAATGTCTTTGTCTGTCTGTCTGTCTGTTTGTGTGCCTGTCTGTCCCTATTTCATCCTCACACTTTTTCAACTTCCTCCCCACCCCCTCTCTTTCCCTATATGCATTATATATATGGTATTTAACCAAAATATATACAGACCACTGAAACTTTGTTTCCAAACACACACACACACACACACACACACACACACACACACACAAACACATATCGGCACTCAATCTAACCCGCAAATACAACACACACACATAAATATATATGCATATATGTATGCATTATGCATATAAATCTATTGCATTTGCACCGGAGAGCGAGAAGTCATTCCGCAGAAATATCGCCATTTGTGACAGTACACTCGTGGCCGTGACGTCACAACTGCACTTATTTATGAAGGTTAATTCGTTTGCTTTTTAAAACCACTGAATGCTCGCGTCACCTGGTTTCAGATTTGGTAAAGTCCCCCCTTTGAGATCGTTATGATTTGCCAAATACTGTATGTAGCCATTCCATTTCCCGTTTTCTAGCCTGTTTATACAGAAGTTTTGCATTTTCCTTTTTTTTTTTTTTTGGTATGTCATTCTTATGTTTCTCCAACTTGCGATAAAGGCAAATGTAAGTGCTATTATTATTATTATTTTTCATTTACCAAGTGTGCAGCCTGGTCCCCGTTCTAAAATCATTACTTTGCAAACATTACAAGCATTGCAATACATGACCTTTCTCATTAATCAGGGTTTTTTTGCGCTTGAAATTTATAACATTTGTTATCCGCTTATAATATTTTCGGATATTGCGAACACGCACGGTGGTACACGCTCCAATTAAGTACCAAAACACACACAC
Source organism: Penaeus chinensis (assembly GCF_019202785.1). Classification (NCBI taxonomy): domain Eukaryota; kingdom Metazoa; phylum Arthropoda; class Malacostraca; order Decapoda; family Penaeidae; genus Penaeus; species Penaeus chinensis. The sequence goes on from NC_061859.1 coordinate 3,969,292, forward strand.
ACGCACACAAACAAACTTACAAACACACACACAAAAAAAACACATACAAGCGCGAGCGTGTAAGTACAAATACAAGTACATGTATACGTACACAAACACATACACACACTCACATTTATATATACACAATAGTGTTATTATTGTAAACTATATATGTAGGTGTGTGTGTGTATATATATATATATATATATATATATATATATACATACACACACACACACACACACACACACACACTTATGTATACACAGTAGTGTTATCATTGTAAAACTATATATATATATATACATATATACATATATATACATATATATAAATATATATATAATTTTATATATATATATATTATATATCGCACTCTTGTAACGAGATTATGTATACATATTCATGCATATGCATATATATATATATATATGTTATGGCACATTTTAAGTCTAGGGTATTATCTGGTGCCCATAGCAAGTTCAAACTTTTGTCCGGGTAAAAAGAAAACACACGGATGAACAAAGTAACTATATTCACTATTTGGTTACGTACATTAATAATACATTATTATATATAGATTAGAAAACATAACACAATCCTACTCCTAACCTAAACATCCTAGAAAAATACATCAATATGAAATACTTAGCCGAGAGTGACCATGGGCAGAGAACGCAAAACTCGAGCTGTACAATATGGCGGAGTGGCTGACTGAAAGCCAGCGGCGGTGCGGTCGGAGTCAGCCAAGGAGTGAGCTCGAGTCAGCCACCGGAACACAGGTCGATTCGGATTCCGAAACCTTTTACTAGTTGCTAGTTAAAGTATTATGCCAGGTCACCTCAACACCTATTAGATACTTGAATTATATGAGGAATACCGAAATGAAATATATATATATATATATATATATATATATGATAAACGTATTAGTATTAATTAGTCCATCTATAACACCTCCACCTTTAAAGGAAATGTATAGGTAAATTTCAATTTAGTTCACTATACTCTGGAAAGACTATCAGCTAAGACGTTATCCTTCCCTTTTATATGTTTTATTTCTAGGTGGAATTGCTGTATCATTAAAGACCATCTCATTAACCTCTGATTTCGTTTTATTATTTTATCTAAGAACTTCAAAGGATTATGATCACTGTAGACAATTACTGGGTGTTTTGCACTATTCAAGTAAACTTGAAACTTTTCTAGCGCCATTAACAATGAGAGAAGTTCCTTTTCAATAGTCGAATAACTTTTCTGGTGCTTTTTAAACTTGGACGAATAGTAACAGACAGGCATAAGTACATCGTCTGGGCCAGCCTGTAGCAACACAGCACCCGCTCCATTGTCACTCGCGTCGATGTGCAGGCAGAATGGTTTCTCAAAATCATGAGACGTCAGAACTGGAGGAGACGTAAGCATGGGTCGTATTTTCTCAAAAGATTCTTGACATTCTGACGTCCAAGTAAATTGCTTCTTAGGGCTAATCAAGTCTGTTAGAGGGGCAGATACGTGAGCGAAATTAGGACAGAACCTCCTGTAGTAACCAGCCATTCCAAGAAAGCGTTGCAGAGACTTGCGGTCTGTCGGGGTCGGGTACTGCAAGATCGCCTCAACTTTGGCAGTGACGGGTGCCACTGTCCCTCCCCCAACCACGTGACCCAGGAAAATGACTTTGGCGTGCCCGAACTCGCTCTTCGCAAGGTTAATCGTCAGCTCAGCCTCAGTCGCTCGAGGTGTTCTTTCCATGTATCCGACGTGATGACGAGGTCGTCCAGGTATGCTTGAACACCTTCCAAGTCTCGAATGACACCATGAATCAACCTCTGAAAAGTTGCTGGGGCGCTCCTCAACCCAAACGGCATGACCTTGTATTCGAAGAGACCGTCGGGGGTGACAAAAGCGGCTATTCTTCTCGCGTTCTCCGTCAGCTCCACCTGGTAGTATCCCTTCAGCAAGTCGATTTTTGTAACGAACTGAGCTCTGCCGATACCATCGATGACATCATCCAAGCGCGGTAGAGGAAAGGAATCGGAGCGAGTCACTTTGTTGATTTTGCGGTAGTCCGTGCAGAGACGCAATCCACCATCGGCTTTGGGGACGAGCAGGCAAGGCGACGCCCACTCGCTGTCGCTTGACTTCGCAAGTCCGTTGGCAAGAAGGAAGTCCAGCTCCTCCCGAAGTTTCTTTCGCTTCTCGGGGCTCAGTCGATAATGAGACTGCTTTATGGGCGCAGAGTTCTCGATCAGTACTATATCGTGTTGCAGGGTCTTGGGACATCACTACACACACACCGGAATTCCTTAAAGAGAAGCACCAACTCTTCAGATTGACGAGATGACAGATGCTGAAATTTTGAGTTAAGATTAGTCAAAATGTAACTGTTGTTCAGCTTTACTGGGTTATCTATACAAAACTCTTCTGCTTCTGAGATTACAACTAACACTTTGTGCTCTACCACTGCTTCTCTGTTGTGATAAGGCTTAATTAGATTTACATGAACTAAACGTTCCTGCCTTCTACGGTCTGGTGTCTCTATAAGGTAATGTACATCCCCTTTTCTTTCTTTAATGCGATAGGGACCAAAATACCTAGATTGTAAAATATTTCTCGAAAGAGGGAGAAACAGTAACACTAACTGTCCTGGTTCAAATTCTCTTATTTCAACCTTCTTGTCATATTGTTCTTTCATGACGCCTTGAGGTATTAGATACTTAAATTATATGAGGAATACCGAAATGAAATATATATATATGATAAACGTATCAGTGCAACAAATTAGTATTAATTAGTCCATCTATAACATATATATATATATATATATATATATATATATATATATGTGTGTGTGTGTGTGTGTGTGTGTGTGTGTGTGTGTGTGTGTGTGTATGTGTGAGTGTACATACACACACACACACAGTTTTATTGTTGAATTTTACATTCTAAACATATTATAATTATCTATACATTATACTGTAAATAAATTTACTTACTCAAAAATACTTACTTTTTTCACTCATTACACTAAGCAAGCATTGTTTAGTTGCAGTAGTCAAATCTATGACATTTTTCAGAGACACCTGTTGCAAATGAAAGCCAACCTTTATTCTTGTTTTGTAATTTCAATAGTTATACCATTTTGATATAATTTCCTCAATTGGATACCTTTGCTGTTGTAGAGATTTATAAAATTATTTTAATCAATCACAGTCATCGTTCGAGATCGACCTCTCTACTCACGGAAAACCGCATACAACACAAGTATTGCCAGATTAAAGCTGTCACCTCCAGACTTGTGGTGTACCGGTTGGATATGTGGGGAGATGAACATATAGATATACATATACACATAAACATGTATATCTATATCCAAATATACACATATACATACATATATATGTATATGTGTGTATATATATATATGAAAAGGGAAACATCCATAGTAAGAAATGAATATATTATCTTTTTATTGTGGCTGTTTTCATTTCCATCTTTGTGTACACGTTACTATGTTTGTGTCAATATATATATATATATATATATATATATATATATATATATGAAAATATACTGTAAACACACGATTCTGTTGTTTTGAAAGTTTTTCTGAATTATCACTCTTAAGAAAACATTGGAAAATACACGTGTCCGAGACATGACTGAATTACGTGTGACACTGATTAAGTTGCTCGGAGTTTACATGATTCTCTTGCAATAAAGATGTAATTGAAATAGAGCGGTTCCGCCTGCCACTTATTTTACGTTTCTCTTGCCACCATGTTGCTTTTGGCAATTTTGCAGAGAATGAGTGAGTAAGTAGCAATATCCTGTATTTTTGTTTTCTTTTTATTATTATTGCTATTATTTTTCCGCCCTCTGCATTGTTGTAAAACATACTATAAAATATATATTTCTGTCTCTTTCTCTCTCTCTCTCTCTCTGTCTGTCTATCTCTCTTCCTCTCTCTCTCTCTCTCTCTTTCTCTCTCTCTCTTTCTCTCTCTCTCTCTCTCTCTCTCTCTCTCTCTCTCTCTCTCTCTCTCTCTCTCTCTCTCTCTCTCTCTCTCTCTCTCTCTCTCTCTCTCTCTCTCTCTCTCTCTCTCTATCTATCTCTCTATCTCTCTCTCTCTCTCTCTCTCTCTCTTTTGTGACTCTCTCTCTTGTGACTCTCTTTCTCTCTCTCTCTCTCTCTCTCTCTCTCTCTCTCTCTCTCTCTCTCTCTCTCTCTCTCTCTCTCTCTTTCTATCTATCTATCTCGCCCCGTCAAAAAGACACTACCAACTTTCAAAAGCTCTACATCCGTGCAGTTCCTTTTACAAGAGAGTGGTAATATGCTGCAAGGCAAGAACAAGGATATTTGCTTTTTGGGAGCCATTATTAACTTCAGAGGTACTTTATGATGCACTCAGTATTCTTTAGCAGGCGTGTTTTCTTTCTCTTCCTTATTTATTTATTTTTTTTTCGTCTTTTTCTTTTTTCTTGTTTTTTTTTTTTTTTTTTTTTTTTTTTTTTTTTTTTTTTTTTTTTTTTTTTTTTTTTTTTTTTACTATATATTCTTCTCCCTGTCTTTCTTTTTCTTTTCATTTTTTCTTCTTCATTTTTCTTTTTCTTCTTCTCGTGTTTCATTTTCTCTCGTCCTTTTTCTTCTATTTTTTTCTTCCTTGTATTTTTCTTCTCGTTTTTCTTTCCTTTTTTTTATCCCTATCTTTTAACATATGAAGCGCTTCGAAAATAATGAAAATATAATTCCCTATCTAAGAAATATTCCTAAAAAATGTGGGTTTTAATACTGTGCACGTAAAAGGTATCGAAGTATATCAAAGTGTTAAAGGGTTTCGGAAAAGGCCTCTTGTATTAGACAAAAACAAAAACAAAAAAACCCACAGCATATGGATTATATGCATTAGTTCATAAGTTTTAAATTCCATTTATATATTCCACTGCGTATGCGTTACAACAGAAATGGCCTGTGAAGATTAGGAGTGTATGGAAGAGAGCTAAGGTAATGAGAAGTGAAGGAGCTGCCTGCTGGGAAATGATGGTAAGTAAGTAATGGTTAATGAGAAGTTCATAGATATGATTAGAATTTAGTAACTGGTAATAAATGGACTGTCACGCGAAAATTAGATGTGATGAAAGGCAATGCTTGGTGACATTAAAGTGTCGGTAATTTGAAAGGTGTCTTTGATAAATGATGGTAGCAATGCGATGCAAAGTGAGGATAGGGAGAAGATCAGCATGATTGTCTCTCCTTTTAATATCAACATCGAAAAGTATTCATTTGATGAGTATATTTGAATTTGTATTATAAAAACAAACAAACAATATACTGTCACTGAATCTCGTGTATACTGTATGAGTTCGGGGTTATTGTTATTTCGTTGTTTTACTTGTGGCGTCCCCCCTATCCCTAGAAATTAGAATAAATAGAGGAATTTTTAAAAGTCAACAACACCCAAAGGTTTACGTTAGTAATATATGCGTTATGCTATGATGACAAGGTATCTTCTTCCGTAAAAAAAATCTCAGAACTGTAGGGCATTACAATTGTTGCTAGCCAGATTTTATTGGAAATAGACTCCAAGGCGGGTGGTTGAAGGCAAAACAAAATCAGTTCAAGTTCAAGACATACAGCAAGCGTTTTATTCAATATGATGATCAATGTGCTATTTGTGTCGCTGATGAGAATATATACATGAATGCGGGTATCATTTTTTTCTTACCGCTTGGTTTTACAACGATAAATTTGAATGGGGAAAGTAAATCAGGTGAAAATATTCACATTGGTAATAGTGAACCTCTTTTTTTTATATAAATAGACACGGTAATAATTCCCTGAGAAAGAGAATGGGGAAGACAAAGGAATCCTTTGATTTTAAATCGTTAATCATAGATATTAATTGTAATATTATATAGTGTAATTCATTGTTTATGATGAAGATGAAGATGGCGTTGATAACAATAATGATTAATGATTAGAATTATGGTAATTAGAAAACACTGAGAGATCTCAGGTGTTGATCATATATTTTTTTTTTTTTAATTTATACGAGAATTAATTTCCTAACAGGCCTATTTCTCATCTTGGATCAGAGTAGCGATGAAATGCAGACCTAATGTGTGTGTGTGTGTGTGTGTGTGTGTGTGTGTGTGTGTGTGTGTGTGTGTGTATAAAAAGATCCGCATGCATTTGAAAGTGAAAAGTAACTTTGCCAGATATCATCAAAAGCAGAAGCTTGTACCCTGTTTCGAAGTTATTACACTGCACACATTGCATGCACTGCAGCACATTTATCAGATTTTTTTTACGCTTGAGTAAATACACACATGCCGGTCACGCACAAATATACTGACGTATTTGCATACACGTATGTAAATGGACGCCCATGTATAATAATAATGACATTGGCGATAATGATGGCTATACATGATATTGATATTGCTTTTTCTACTCCTGCAGATGTTGAATGTTAAGAGTAATAACAACTATAATAATAATCATAGAAATGATGATAATAACATTGGCAATAATAATAATAATGACAGTAACAATGATAATGATAATAATGATGATAATGAACAATAATGAAAATAATAATAATGATTGTAATAAAAGCAATAATACTAATGGCAGCAAAAAGGACAATAATAAAAATAATGACTTTACCATTATGACTATCATGATGATAATGGTAATGGTGCAACAGCATCAGGTGCTTAACAGAAAGGAAAGATAGTCTGCAACATTTTGAAAGCTTCCGGCTTTGTTTGCGTCGTAATCTGCAATTCTGCAATGCCAATATTTCACGCTGCCAGCAGGTGGAAGACTCAACAAAATGCATTTGCAAAAACAATAAAACAACAAGAGGATTGTGTTTGCAAGAACTCGTTTATTGTGTACACCCACGCGAATATCCACGAAAGTGCGTGTTTGTGCGTGCGTGTGCGCGCCCACGCGAGTGAGTTTGTGTTTGCGTGCACATTATATATCTACCTCTCTCTCTCTCTCTCTCTCTCGCTCTCTCGCTCTCTCTCTCTCTATATATATATAAAATATATATTATATTATATTATATTATATTATATATATGTGCATATATATATATATATATATATATATATATATATATATATATATATATATATATGTATATATACAGTAACTAGAGATTTGTGCGCGCCCGCACGTGTGCTTTTATCTGTCCATGTGGCGCGTACACGATTTATCTATTTATCTATGTATGTATGCATACACACACATATAGATATGTATATTTAGACAGATAGATAAACATATTTCTCTATCTCTCTCTCTCTCTCTCTCTCTGTATATATATATGTGTGTGTATATATATATATATATATATATATATACATACATATGCATATATATATACATATATATATATATATATATATATATATATGCCTATATGTATACATGTTTATGTGCATGTGTTTATTTTACGAATACAATGTAATATTAAAGAAAAGGAGAATAATACATTACATGTTACCATTTTGGGAAAAAAACAGAATACATATTTATCTTATATATTTTATATATATATATACTATATATATTATATATTATATATATATATATTGACATTATGGAAAGACATATAATGCATTTTAACATTCAGGAAAAACAGAGAATACATATTTTAACATTATGCAAAAAGAAAAAAAGAAAGAAAAAAAAAACCCAACAGAATACGCCTTATTTTAACGTTATGGAAAACAATATTTTATACTTATTGTAGATCATAAAATAAATTAATTAAAAGTGTGAGTTTAACGGATGTTTTAGACTAGCTATTGGATTACATGTTGAATCATGTCCCTCATAGCAATGTTGCCAGATTCGCTGAAGATTCTAAATTCCATCAGATATGTTGTCAGCAAATATAGGGGGAAGGAAGGAGAGAGAAAAAACATAGAGAAAGAGGGGGAGAGAGAGAGAAACAGAGAGAAAGAGGGAGAGGGAGAGAGAGAGAGAGAGAGAGAGAGAGAGAGAGAGAGAGAGAGAGAGAGAGAGAGAGAGAGAGAGAGAGAGCGAGTGAGAGAGAGAACAAGAAATAGCCAGAGTGAAGTAGGGAGGTGAGCAAGAAAGAGAAAACGAAAGAGAACGAGAACGAGAGACAGCGAGAACGAGAACGAGAAATAAAAAAAGAGAAAGAACGAAAACGAGAGAGAGAGAGAGAGAGAGAGAGAGAGAGAGAGAGAGAGAGAGAGAGAGGGAGAGAGAGAGAGAAAGATGCCGAGAGAGAGAGCTGGTTTGGGAACACCTATCTGACTTAATGTGTTTCCGACCCTTTCGAAAATCGTCCTGGACCCCCCCCCCTCCTCCCCCACCAACTACTTCAAAGGGTGTGTGTATACTGACACCAAATCCCCATCGACTACACTGAGGCTCCGAGGTGTAAGGTTACGCTCGTGTTTGAGTCTGGCGTCGCAATTCCCTTATCTATTTCATTTGATAAGTTTAAATGTGAAATAATCATAATTATAAGGATGATGATGGTAATGGTGGTGGTGGTGGTGGTGGTGATGATGATGATGATGATGATGATGATGAAGATAATGATGATGATGATGATGATGATAACAACAATAAAAACAATAATAATAATGATAATAATAATAATAATAAAAATAACAATGAGGATGATGATGATGATAGCAACAGAAGCATAAAAATAAAAAAAAATGTTTCGAGATATTGGAAAAATAAACCCGTTTCGAAATCAGAAGTAAAATATCCAGTCATGTTCAGTAACAAGGATGACGCATTTAAGAGGCGGGTCTTGGTCCCGCCTTCCGTTAACAGAGGAGAGTGAGTGAAGTTTATTCATTGAAATTTCCGCGGCGGAAACTCTTACATTTGAGATTAACTTGGAGGAAATAAAATAGAGAGACTTTCTGGATATCTCACGTTTCTCTACCACCAAAGAGAATTTTTCCATTCGGAAGCTCTGAAAAATATATATTCAGATAATCAGCAGTCTATACCTAAATCAAGTGTACTGGAAATTAATATAAGAAATTACCTGTATAATATACACAATAAATAACCCACATATGTAAGAACGTCCATAGGAACATATTTTTTCGATACGATTATTGCGAATCATGTAATTAACAACGAAAATCGGAGAATGCGGAGTACTTACAACGTACAGATTTTAGAACCAACATTAAGTAATATAAGAGAACGTGTATGTGTACCCTGAGCTCTATGGATCGAGGACATGCGAACGAACAGTAAAACACTAATCTGTAATTGTCTCATTAGATTCTGCCAAACACAGAGACACATATTTCTTCACGCAGGTGTTCTAGTAGCGAAATATGCCAACATTGAGGGGCGCGGTGTGCATTAGAAAGCGCAATGAAAAGTAACATGAGCTTCTGAAATACCAATCATTCCTAGTCTCGTTTTAGCAGAGGATCATTTCGGAGCAAGTGATTGAAGGAGAGAGATTTTCCCTCAAAGGCAAGCCGTAGTTTGAGGTCTCGAGTGGCATGATGGCGGAAAGGCGAAGTACAATAAGGGGAAAATGTTTTTAAAAAGTATTTTCAAATGAAAAATAACTCGTTTATAACCATCAAAGAAATACAACGTAAGAAACAAAGTGTTTAGTGCTGTAAAAGAGAAATAGAGTCAAATTCCTATTGTAACATAAAATTACAAAAGCGTGGCCTAATCTGTTTGCTAAATTGCCTAAAATTATTTTTTAGGAAGAGGAACATTTCCAAATACACAGTAAAACATCGTCTTTGAGCTCCACTTTTGCCACATGTTGACATAAAATCGTTTTCCAAGTTATTTAGTGTCTGGTGTAATTCGTTCATATTCATAGAATTGTTTTTTCAAGCGAAAACAATTGTATCCCATACGACGAGAACACACACACACACACACACACACACACACACACACACACACACACACACACACACACACACACTATTATATACGAAAAGGGTAATATTGGGTCACAGTTTGCAGAACAATTTGCCTACAAACCATATTACTGAATGGTATTTTCATGCACTGACGACGCACGGTTTTTATGAACACTTGTTTAATTTCCTAAACTTTTTATGATTCTAACCATAATCGAAACATTATAATCCAATACTTTTCTTATTATTTCGGTATCACACACACACACACACACACACACACACACACACACACACACACACACACACACACATACACGCGCGCGCGCACGTGTATATGTGTGTATGTGTGCGTTTGCGTGCTGCATTTTTCCTTAATTACCTTGATGGTCAACACCCCAATATCAAGTTCACATGAGAAGTGAAGGGCCTAACAAACCACTACATCCCGTAAACCGCATTTTACCGGTTTAGGGATGAATTATCTCAGCAACACACCTCGTAGACATAAAATGAACTGCATTTGACCTTGCTTAATAGGGCATATAACAACTGTTAAACAGGGGTTTCTCTTAAAGATGAAATTCTGTTTCTTACTCATTACTACAAAACCAATAGATAATTAGATAACATGTTTATCAAAACCTTGAGACAGCTTTTAATTTCCAAAATGAGTGATCGTATCTTAAATCCCACAGTAAAGTACATCAAATTACCATATCTGGGACAATTAAGCTTCAGTACAGGCAAGCAGTTATGAAAAATACTTAGCAATTCTCTTCCAAACTGAGACTCAGTTTTGTATTTACCAATAAATATAATGTCACGGCTTACCTTAAGAAACGAGCGATATTACCATTGGAAATTAGTTTTAATATTCTTTGTCCACATATCCCACCTGTTAAGCCAGGTATATTGGGCCTACGCCTAGTTATTTCAAACACAGATCTGGCCTCTCTCTCAACAAACCTTCCACCTCTTAATCCTCTGCAAATCAAGCACCATTGCAAAATCCCCACTTACTCAACGAATGATAAAAAACAAAAACAAAAAAAAAAAACTGCTCCCATCAATTTTGACCTCCTCATTTCAAGAGTCTTTGTCCCTGAGCTTAAACAAAACCACGACAGTCACACAACTGACAGGTAACCGCTGAACTAGCCAGCTTTCCAATTGAAGGTTTGACTGTTATCTTGAATATAGCATTGTCTTCACTTCCGTTATCTTTTTACCTAATTAATGAATTAATGTATTTATCAACTAGTGGTTTATCTTTAATTTTGTTGTATCACTTTTATTTTATCCCTTCTCTAATTAGTTTATGTTTCGATAACACAAAGTTATGAACTCTATTTCTGTCATGTATTTTTTGTGTTCCTTTAGATCACCGGAGCAAGCCCTGGACCATTTGATTATAATACAATGGTTTGTGTCATTACCATCTTTACTTTTTTCTGCTATACTTAAAGCATAAATATATATATGTATATATATATATATATATATATATATATATATATATATGTATATGTATGGATGTATGTATATGAAAAAAAAATTAATTGTTCGAAACGTAACGATTTTGTTTCATTTCTTATTGTGGCTGTTTACCTTTCATCCTTGTGTACACGCTACTGTGCTTGTGTATTTGCTAATATGTATATATATATATGTGTGTGTGTGTGAGTGTGTGTGTGTGTGTGTATGTGTGTGTGTGTGTGTGTGTGTGTGTGTGTGTGTGTGTGTGTGCGTGCGTGCGTGCTTGTGTGTGTGTGTGTGTGTGTGTTTGTGTTTGTGTACGCCTATGCATGTGAGTATGTCTGTGTATTCATTAATACTCTCGGAGTTCTCAAAAGTCGATTTTAATTTCTGTTGTTACATAATCCGCTTAAAGGCTTCACGCAGGAAGCAAAAGAGAAAAAGGGGGAAGAGGAGGTTAAAGCCCGCCCTCCTCCTCTCCCCCCTCCCCCCTCCCCCCGCACACACGATTCACCGCTATCTCACAGGCGCAAACTTCCCCTCCTCCCCTCCCCCCCTACCCTCCCTCTTTCGCCTCCTGGCTGGTTGGTTCTCCTCCTCCTCCTCCCCCTCCCCCTCCTCCCCCTCCTCCTCCTCCCCCTCCCCCTCCTCCCCCTCCTCCTCCTCCCCCCCCCCCACCCACCTGCATCCTGACAAAATAATCACCATAAATTTTCACTCAAAGTCTTCCGTTAGCGAGACCATCCCAAACTTCACCAACCGCAGCCACTCCTAACGCCCCTCTCCCCCTCCCCCCCTGCCTCTTTGTTTTTTCTCTTTCTCTTCCTTTTTTTTTCTTTCCCTTTTTTCTTTTTTAACTTCCTTCTCCTGCTGTTGCTCGTCCATCACCGCCTCCTCCTCCACTTCCTTCTTCACTATCACCATCATTATCCCTCTTCTTCTTTCTTCTTCTTCTTCTTTTTCTTCTTCTACTTCTTCTACTTCATCTTCTTCTTCTCCTTCTTCTTCTTCTTCTCCTTCTTCTTCTTCTTCTTCTTCTACTTCTCCTTCTCCTTCTCCTTCTCCTTCTTCTCCTTCTTCTTCTTCTTCTTCTTGTTCGTCGTCGTTATCTTCCTTCTCCTCCTCCTTCTTTTCCTCTTCAGCCACAGTCCTCTCAACGCCACCTTCTCCTCCTCCTCCTTCTCCTTTTCGTCTTCGGTCACAGTCCTTTCAGCCCCACCTGTTTCCCCTTCTTCTCCTCCTCTCCCTCCTCCTTCTCCTATTTCTCCTCCTCCTCGTCTTCCCCCCTCCTCCTACTCCTCCCCCTCCACCACCACCATCTCCTCCTACTCCCCCCCCCCCCTTCTTCTTCTCCTCCTCCCCTCCTCCTCCTCCTTCTTCACCTCCCGCCTCCTCTTCCTCCTTCCCCCCTCCTCCCTCCTTCCTCTCCTCCTCCTCCTCCTCCTCCTCCTCCTCCTCCCCCCTCCTCCTCCTCCCCCCTCCTCTTCCTCCTTCCCCCTCCTACCTCTTCCCTCTCCTCCTCCACCTCCTCTTCCTCCTTCCCCTCTCCTCCCTCCTTCCTCTCCTCCTCTTCCCTCCCTCACCGGTTCGACCTGAGCCCCGAAGCCTCAAAAATAACCGAGATTAATATCCCTCTCCTCACCCTCAGCTCTCGTAGGGAAAGTGACACAAGATTTCCATATTTATGACACGCCAACGACGGACGCAGTGCAGGAGGCTGTAGAGGGGGAGGGGGGGTAGGAGGAAGAGGGCGATGGAGAAAGGGAGAGGGACGGAATGGGGGAGAGGAGAGAGAGAGATAAAGAGAGAGAGAGAGAGAGAGAGAGAGAGAGAGAGAGAGAGAGAGAGAGAGAGAGAGAGAGAGAGAGAGAGAGAGAAAGAGAGAGAGAGAGAGAGAGAGAGAGAGAGAGAGTGGGAGAGAGAGAGAGAGAGAGGATAGAGAAAGGGGGGTACAGACAAACAAATAGATAGAAAGAATGATAGATAGACAGATAAAGGGAGAGAGAGAAAAAGAGGTGAAGGGAGGGAAAGGGGAGACAGATAGATAAACATAGATAGTCTGAGAGAGATGCATAGAGTGATTTAGAGATAGATAGATAGAGAGAGAGAGAGGGTGGGATAGAGAGAGAGGATAGAGAAAGGAGGGGTACAGACAAACAAATAGAGAGACAGAAAGAATGATAGAGACAGATAAAGAGAGAGAGAGAAAGGAGGTGAGAGAGAGGGAAAGGGGAGACAGATAGATAAACATAGATAAACTGAGAGAGATGCATAGAGTGATTTAGAGATAGATAGATAAATATATATATATATATATATATATATAGAGAGAGAGAGAGAGAGAGAGAGAGAGAGCGCGAGTGACAAACAAACAAGCAGATCTAGTTAAAAAAAAAAAAAAAAAAAAAATGGACGAGTGAATAAATGCGAAAATATGTCTTTTAAAGATTTTTTTTCCTTGCCTTGATGAAAGAGGGGAGGGTGAAGAGAAAGAGGAAGGGAGGGGGAAGAGGAAGGGGAAGGACGGGTCGGGGGTGGAGGTGGGGGTGGGGATGGGGGTGGGGGTGGGGGTGTGGGGCGCGGTTACGAGGATCACTTTGCTAGAGAAGATTATGATGGGAAAGTAAAGTTGTTAGGATTTTTTTCTCTTGCGGGTACTACTGAAGTCATAGAGTAAACCTTTCTTTTCCCATAAATTCTTTTGCTGAGTCATTGCCCCCCACAGGCAACGAATCCAGTAGTATTTCGGAAACGCAGGTAAACTTTAGGCAGACTGCTT
>NC_061859.1:4005942-4008442 GCF_019202785.1 Penaeus chinensis
ATATATATACATACACATATATATGTATATTACACACAGATATATGTATATATACATGTATATATTTATGTATATATACATATATATATATATATGAATATATACATATATATTTATATAAACAGTATATATATTATATATAATGTAATATATATTATATATTTTATATCATATATTATATATACACACATATGCTTTATTCTAGTAATGACCAAATAGGGTACAGCCTGTTCCAGTATTCATTTATCTATAGTAACTTACACTCCTATCATTATCATCGTCATTATCATTATCATCATTATTATTTTCATCTATTTATACATTTATTTTGCAAAATTCCTTATTCACTTTGCACCTCTTTAAAGGTAGACTATTTTAAATCTAATTCCTATAGTACCATGAAGGACATTCAATTATCGCTTATTGCTGTTATCCCGGCCTATGTATTTTGTCCAGGCTTTAGTGTTAGCCGTATTATTATCATAATAATAACAATGGTAGAAACAGTAATAATGATATAAATAATATTGATAGTAGCGGAAATAGCAATAATGCTAATAATACAATAATAACAATAGTAATCATGCTAACAGTACAACAACAATAGTAGTAATAATAATAGTGATAATAATATTATTATTATTATTATTATTATTATTATCATTATGATATGATAATAATAACAACAATGATAATAACATAGTAACAAACAAAAATTAATAACAGTGATGGTAACAGAGTAATGTTGGTAAGCGACTGGTCCTTAGAGAAATACGGATATTGCAGCCCAGGCAGCAGTTGTGCATTGACTGTTCCGGTTTGGGCGGAACACGGAAACGCATGCAACTAATGGGGCTAGAGAATCAGTAAAATCAGTCAAGTGGAATAGAGACAGTCAATAAACCATTGACGTTTCACTCGACACAGAGGCTTTTGTATTTGCACCGGCTTTATGATATATATTTACCTTTCCATTCACTTTCAAAGCGGTATTAACAAAAGGTAATATGTACTGTTTAAACTGAGTGATATTTCTGTTTTATGTTTGTGATACCAGCAACTATTATTATCAATGATACGCAGAACTACATGCGACAGTTTCGTGGAATTTTTAGACAAAGCAAAATTTAGGTGTAAAGGTGTTTGCCTATAAAATCAACACCTAATGATTGATGTTATTAGTATTTTCACATGTCATTCTCAAGGGACACCTATGTGATACCACTGCAGAGGAGAAGGGTGTCGATGCTAGTTTATTTATTTATTCATTCGTTTATTTTTCATATATTTATCTATTTACTTTGTCACCGTTATGATACGCTTGTTATTCTTGGGCGTTACAAATAAGATTTCGGGAAAATCTTCTTTCCGAAATGCGTATCATTTTATCTTTACATGACTCTAATGCATGGTTTGGAAAATTCCCAGTATATTCCCGATTTCTGTCTGCACAATGCCAATGCCACAAAAGAAAATATGTGATTCTGAGTTTGGAAAAAAAACACCTATATCGTTTTGTTAATATCATGTGCACCTATTGTCACTCTCGTATCATATATAAATTTACTCCACTTCCATTTAATTTATGTTTGATTACACCTACGAGCTATGTATGTATGTATGTATATATGTATGTATGTATGTATGTATGTATGTATGCATGTATGTATGAATGAATTACACAGGTAGCAAATGCAATGGAAGAATCGCATGAACTTTCCATTTAAAGGGAGTAAGGGTCTGGACATTTTATGAACGAAGGGATATTAATCCATTATCCGATTCCTCTGTCTTATGCGTGTTCTATAATCCCGTTATGGATATAGCCTGGTAAGATTTGCTCGTATCACACATTGCAAGAATGAAGTAGGAATATAGATAAGAAAGTATATCGTAATTTCAAATATTATATCACACACACACACACACACACACACACACACACGCACGCACGCACGCACGCACGCACGCACGCACGCGCGCGCACTCACAGACACACACACACACACACACACACACATACACACATATATTGTTATTTTTAGCCATTGCTGTTTCAAATCACGTAAATGAAACAAAAATAATCGTTAACATTC
Organism: Penaeus chinensis; assembly: GCF_019202785.1. Lineage (NCBI taxonomy): Eukaryota > Metazoa > Arthropoda > Malacostraca > Decapoda > Penaeidae > Penaeus > Penaeus chinensis. Next base: position 4,008,039 of record NC_061859.1, read on the forward strand.
CTGCATGAACATTCAACATAGATGGAAATTATTTTATATAAATCAAAAGATGAAAATGAAATATGCAAAACGGACGAGTTCATTATAATCATCAATAAAATGATAATCAAGTGATAATACGTATACTGTTATTATTTACACAATACATTACATATCACCTGATCTGAACCTTCAGTGGAAACCTATAGTCCATATTACTTAAAAATGTCAATGAATTTTATACATTATCCCCTTGTCATTGTTACAATTTCCACGAATTTGAACAAAAGTAAGAGTAATGACCTCAATTATCTTATTGGTATTTGTGAACTGAGAACAGAATAATAAATGTAAATGTGTTGTTTCGATTAACAGGAAATCAAGGAGATATATGTAATTAATATCACTTAATAAGCTTAACAAAA
>NC_061859.1:4013442-4015942 GCF_019202785.1 Penaeus chinensis
CAACGCCGGCCGGGAGGAAGGGGGGGGGGGGGGGTCGTGACTTATTACAATGACTTTTCTGTTAGGAAGGGAGTAGTTTATTGTTATATTTGTTGTTGTTATTATTATTATTGCTGTGGTTTTATTTCATTATTATTATTATTTTATTACTACTACTACCATCCGTATTATTATCATTATTATTACTATAATGCTTATTATTATTGTTATTATGATTATTACTATTATTATTGTTATTATAATTATTACTATTATTATTGTTATTATAATTATTAATAATTATCATTGCTATTAATATCATTATTGTTATTACTACTAATACTACCAGCCGTATTATTATCATTAATATTACTGTAATGCTTATTATTATTGTTATTATAATTATTACTGTTATCATTGCTATTAATATTATCATTGTTATTACGATTATCATCATACAATAACTATTACTACCACATTAATTTTCATTCATATGTTTATTATAAGATACGCACATATAACTGACTGCAGTCGATAAATTGACTTTCAAAACAGCCTGTCTCGCTCTCCTCCCGAAGCAAAAAGCTCACTAAGATTACGGAAGGTCGTGAGTAGAACAACGAAGGGAAGTACAGGGAAACACACGAATATGCCTATTCATGTGTTTTCCTGTACTCCCCTTCATTGTTATACGGAAGGTCGTATCAAAATAGATAAAATATTCTAATATATTTAATTTATTTATCTTTTAATAAACTTAATTCTGTCAAGCAGAAAAACAAATCAGTGTCTTTTCAGTGTTTCATTAGATATATTATTTTTTTATTAATGTAATTCCCTTGCTACATTATGTATCTTTCATACTTTTAGTTATTCTAAATAATGGTGACAGTACCACTTTATTTATAGATATAAAAGATCATTATTATGCTAGGATGTCAGGTGATGAGGGATAATCATTGTAATTAAATGTCAGCATAATGATAACAATTTAAGTGGCTATTTAACCGCTATGTCTTCAGTGAGTTTCTAGTTCATTAAATAAAGAATATTCGTAGATCTGATCCCAGGAGAGCGACCGAGCTGGAGGCGCTCCAAGTCGACCTCCCTCTCCGGCCTCACAGTTTTGCAAAGATTTCTCGTCTGCAAAGTCTGCAGATTAATCAGTTGTATCCCTATTGCGTATAACAACTGCTTTGGGGATCAAGTTGAGTGTTGTTAACCTATTGGCTAATTAACTATTTCATCACTCACACACACACATTAACTTAACACTGGCATACATAAATATCCGAGTGTATGTGTGAACGTCCTTGTATATATACACACATACACACACACACACACACACATATATATATATATATATATATATATGTGTGTGTGTGTGTGTGTGTGTGTGTGTGTGTGTGTGTGTGTGTGTGTGTGTATATGTATATGCATCTTTATAACACAGTCACATGTAAGACACCGCTGGAAAAGTCCATTTGCAAGGACTCGAATATTTCACGACTGTCAGCCTTTTTCGGGTGAACATTTTCCAAGTGTGGGTGTATGTGTGTGTGGGTGTATGTATGTGTGTGTGTGTGTGTGTGTGTGTGTGTGTGTGTGTGTGTGTGTGTGTGTGTGTGTGTGCGTAGTACTTTCTTTGTTTTCTTGCATTAATATAATTTCTGTTTCTCTTCTTTTTCTTCTATTTCCCTGACGAGATCAAGCAAGCACATTACGGAAACATGTGTAGCGTTATGAGATTCTCTGTGCAGTTACTGCTTGAAGGCAAGGCACAAACGCAGGCCATTAAAAGGCAATACAGATCTGATTCCGAATTCAAGTAAAATAAAGGGTTACATAAATAATGCATAGCATTTTTTTCTGTTTTAGTGTAGAAGAAAAGGACCAATGTGTCTATATACAGACATACAACTATATACTCGTAAAACGTGTGTGTGTATATATATATATATATATATATATATCTACACATGTGTATATATATGTATATACAGCTTTATAAATGATATGTGTGTATTATATATACATATATACATATATATATATATATATATATTCTTACAGATGTGATGGATCCATGGACTTTTAGATTCTCATTTTTCTCTCTAACTTTCCCTCCCTCTATCTTTCCCAATGTTTTTTTTTTTCTGTTTCCTACCTTGCTAACCCCCTCTTTTTGTTCCATTTTTCCCGATCTCTTTTTCTCTCTCTTCCCCTTCCCGCCCTAATTGCAAACACTTCTATTGCTTAGTTACCCCGCCCCTCTGTCTCCCCGTGTTATTCTGTCTGTAGTACCGGGATGCGATCTGTCACGGAGCGATCGCACTACAGACAAGCTGGACTTAAGCCTCTTGTTCCGGCTGGTTGTGACGGCGGATCAGAGACAAAATCACGGCTATTTCTAAAGCATTTGCGAGGCTTTTCGATACTGTCGACTATCGCTTTCACTCGCTCGGATCCAATATGTACTTTCCTTTTTGTGTACAGTTAAGAAAAAAAAAAAAGATTA
>NC_061859.1:4020942-4028442 GCF_019202785.1 Penaeus chinensis
GATGACACTTAACATAAAATAATGAGAGCAGAGCAAAATAAATTCATATTTAAGTATATATTAGCCATTGTACTGATAACTTTTGAGAGATAGAGAGAATAATCTTACATTAATATATTGATAATATGTATTATCAAAAAGAAACATTACAGATTCAATTAATGAAATGCTTTTGTATTATATGAGTAATACTAATAATTATAATATTAGCAGTAAAATAATGATAAATAATGATACCGTTACATGCTTTATTATATTAGTTTTTACGATATAATTGATATCAATATGTTTAATATGGCTATCACCTAAACATACGTTTATATACAAATATATACATATGCTTATACATACACACGCTACATGTGTATATATAAATTGTGTCAGCAGTCGATTAAGTGACTTTCAAAACAAGCTGTTTCACTCTCCTCTCGACGCATGTCAACAATGACTTGCGGAAGGTCGTGTCAGAATCGATATAATGATTTCATATTTCATAGTTTAATACGATTTTCCGTTAATAATCTTAAAGCAATCAAGCAGACCATTCTTCGGGAGTGTCTTCGCAGTATTTCATTAGATGTGTTTTTAGATCGTTTTCATTTCCTTGCTGTCTCGGAAATCTTTCATATACTTTTAACTATTCTAAATAATGGTAACGATACCAGTAATGGTGATGGTAGTGCTGATTCTTTGATAGTAGTTATGATGGTGTATATGATGATATTGACGATAACGATGATAATAGTAATTGCAGTAATTGATAATAATTGAAGTGGCTTTTAACCGCTCTAACCAAATGCTACGTTTTCAGCGGCTTTCTAGTTCATTAAATAAAGAATATTCGTAGATCTGATCCCAGAAGAGCGACCGAGCTGGAGGCGCTGCCAGTCGATCTCCCTCTCCGGCCTCACAGTTTTGCAAAGATTTCGCAACAGTCTGCAAAGTTTGCAGATTAATCAGTTGTATCCCTCTTGCGTATAACAATTGTTTTGTGGATCAAGTTGGGCGTTGTTAAGCTATTGGTATATTAACTATTTCACCACTCACACACACACATACACATACACTAGCATTCATAAATTTACACACACACATTCACTCACACACACACATACACACACACACACACACACACACACACACACACACACACACACACACACACATTCACTCACACACACACACACACACATACACACACACACACACACACACACACACACACACACACACACACACACACACACACACACACACACACACACACACACACACACTATCATTCATAAATTTCTGTATATCCGTGTTCGTCGTTATATAAAATTATACCATTATTACACATTCACATGGAAGACATCGTTGGAAAGGATCATAGGCAAATATTTCACGACTGTCAGCTTTTTCACGGTGAACGTTTTCTCGTAAATGACTACTTCCACGTGTGTGTGCGTGCTTCCTTACATTACCAGTTCTTTTTCTCTTCTTTCTCTTTTGTTTCCCAGACGAGATCAAGCAAGCACATTACGGGAAAATGTGCAGCGTTATGAGATTCTCTGTGTAGCTACTGCTTGAAGGCAAGGCGCAGACACAGGCCGTTTAAAGCCAATGGAAGTCTGATTCCGAATTTAAGTAAGATAAAGGGTTACATAGATAATGCAAAAATGTTCAGGTTTTAGTGCGGCAGAAAAGGACCAAACTTGCATATACATTGTACATGCATGTGACTATACTTTTGTGTACTATACTATACTGTGTGTGTGTGTGTGTGTGTGTGTGTGTGTTTATACACGCACAACTGTGTAATCACAGAACCATTTATACCTTTATATGTGTGTGTATTAATATATATATATATATATGTATATATATACATAAATATAAATACATATATATATATATAAATACATATATATACATATATATTAATTTATATATACGTATATTTAAATATATATATATATATATATATATATATATATAAATATATATATACATATATATATATATATATATATACATATATATAAAAATATATACACATATGTTAATATGTATATACATATATATAAATATATATACATATATAAATATATATTATTTGTATTTATTAATGAATATTCTCATGCCTATACCTCTACTTCCCCCATTCCTTTTTCTCCCCCCCCCCCCCCCCCTCTTTCTTTCCCAGTGTTTTTCCGTTTCTGCCATTATCGTTCTTGTCCTACCTGTAATTAAATATATCCCTTTCTAATCCCTCTCTATCTACGTACCCTATTTCCTTCTTTCCTGTTGTTTCTAAAAATCCGTTTCTTCTCTTACCCTTCTCGCCTTACCTGTAAACATCTCTCTTGCTTAGTTACCCCGTCCCTTTGTCTCCCCGTGTTATTCTGTCTGTAGTACCGGGATGCGATCTATCATGGAACCATCGCACTGCAGACAAGCTGGATTTAAGCCTCTTGTCCCGGCTGGTTGTGACGGCGGATCAGAGACAGAATCACGGTTGTTTCCAAAACATTTGCGAGGCTTTTCGATGCTGTTGGCTATCGCTTTCACTCGATCGGATCCAGTATGTACTCACCTTTTGATGTACAGTTCAAAACAAATGAATTAATAAATAATACCATGGCATAATCGAGGAATAATATTAGGCTACATGAGGGGAGGAAATTATTAGTTAAGGTGGACCTGCTTGTGATGCTTTCCACTCTGCTCATCTGGCACATGCATTGCAAAACACCCATTCATTTCCTCTAAACCAGGTACGTAAGGGAGGAGGGGGGTTAGCTTCAGCATTGTTCACTTTCTCCTTTTTCTATTCGATAAGGTTAAATACAGTATCTTATGTTGGCACTTTTGAATGCTGTCTTGAACGATACAGTCTCAGGTTCTGTCCCCTCGACCTTTGTTCACCTTGAAGTGTAAGTTGCAGGCTTCGCGAGATAGATATTGAAGTAGCAAATACTTTGAGAATCACGAATTGCCAGTTCTCGCAACATGCACGAGCTTTTCTACCCCATAACCTGCAGATATAACAGCAAAACCTCCAATCATTGTTACCGAGTCTAAACTCGCAAGCTCCGCAGAGATCGTAGGGAATGCTAACGGCTTTTTCTTCCTTGCTCATCAACTTGATTTTGAGGAAGATAATGCATACTGGATCTACTCGCTATTTGCTGTGACATCTCTCAAAAAATGTCAGAAGAGGAGTATGTGGCGCGCGCACGCGCGCACACACACACACACACACACACACACACACACACACACACACACACACACACACACACACACACACACACTTATGTATTTCAACTTTTAAGATATTAATGGCACAGTTACACTTGCGAAGTATTTATTAGCCATCGCCCAGATAACTTCTGAGAGAAAGAGAGAGATTGAGTTACCATGCAACTTACAAAGTCTTTGGATTTAAATTTTGTTAAGAGATCATAATAAACTGTGTTCAGGTCTTTTTAATGAATGTTGTCATTATCTACCATCATTATCATTATCATTAGTAGTTAGTAGCAATAATAGTATCACTGTTATTGCCATTATCATCTGTATCAGTATTGTATATATCAGTATTGTATATATCAATATTATCTATTACTACTATTTCATTAACAGTATATAGTATAATTACTCTATATTTTTTCCTGTCACCATCACCATTTTCTCCCGAGAACAACCTGGCTCTTCCCTGGTGCTGTCGCTGCCAGGAGTCCGCTGGAAATCGCGAACCTGTCCGTCGCCGCCGACAATTTCAGCCTTTTCTCGTCGCACTTTTCGAAGCCGCTTTTCCCTCACTCGGACGACGCCGGTCGGGATGAATGGTGTGTGTGTGTGGGGGGGGGGCTACTTTCGTGACCAATGGCTTCTTGTGTTTGTTAGAAGGTTAGTATTATTTCTCTCTCTCTCTCTTTCCCTTTATCTCTCTCTCTCTCTCTCTCTCTCTCTCTCTCTCTCTCTCTCTCTCTCTCTCTCTCTCTCTCTCTCTCTCTCTCTCTCTCTCTTTCCCTTTATCTCTCTCTCTCTCTCTCTCTCTTTCCCTTTATCTCTCTCTCTCTCTCTCTCTCTCTTTCCCTTTATCTCTCTCTCTCTCTCTCGCTCTCTCTCTCTCTCTCTATCTCTACATATATATATATATATATATATATATATATATATCCCTGTTTTTCTTTTCTTTATTCATTTTCTTTTCTTTATTTATTTGGCTGCATCTGGAGTTTCCTCGATTTGCGCTGGTTCGTTTGGTAGTTTGCAGATAACATCAGACAGCTAAAAGCCTATATTTTGATATCATTTAAGAAAATATTTTTAAAAATATGATGGTTTCCCTTCACTTTCATTGCCATCGCCCAAAAGTCATTAAGGAAGTGGTAACAGGAGTCGATAAATTGATTCTCAAAGCAAGCTGCCTTACCGACGCATGTCAAGAACCTCATTAAAAGAGAGAATGATTTTGTGCTACCACTGCAGCTTTTTAGTTTTTATATATTGTGGGAGGGACTTTTACCATAAGGCTGTGATAAAGGTTTTATTTTTAAATTGTAAAACCTTTATTCAAGCAATATGGAATCCATCAAAATCGAGGCCAGGACAAACATTAAATTCATGGTGAAGCTCAGTTGGGAGAATAGGCAAATCATTGACGCTCTGGAACAATGCTTCAAAGAAATCAACAACCTACAAATAGATAAGTCGCTTAAGAAGTGGAAGAAACGAAATTGAAGATGAGCCCCGCAGTTGCAGACCATCAACGTCAGTTTGTAAGGAAAACAGTGATGCTATTCGCGACATGATTGAAAAGGATAGAAGAATAACCACTGAATCAGTAGCAGACACACTCAATTCTGGTGGAGAGTTTGGAGCTAAGTAAGCTTTCCGCTCGATGTTGACTGTTGCGCCTAGATCAGCAGCAAACAAGGGTAAATCTTTTAATGGAAATTTTGAACGAGTGGGATGAGGACTCTGAAGCTTTTCAGCAGAGAATTGTGACAGGGGATGAAATATGACTCTTCCAGTACGATTCAAAATTCAGGACAAATTTCAATCAAAGCAGTGGCTGCTCAGGGGTGGAAGTGGACCAGTCAAAGCAAAATCTGAGTATTCAAGAGGAAAGGTCATGACCACTGTCTTCTGGGATGCAGAGGGGATTTTGCTGGTTGACTTCCTTGAGAGCAAGAAAATAATTACATTGCTTATTAAGAATGCTTTTTGAGAAGTCAAAAAAAAAAAAAAAAAAAAAAATCTCAGAAAAAATGGCCTGGAAAGCTGCATCCACTTCGACAATGCACCCGCTCGGCAGACAAGAGCTGTGCTACGTATATTTCGATGGGAAATTGTAACCAACATCCTCCGTACAGCCCCGATTTAGCCTCACCCGACTTCTTTTTGTTTCTAAACTTTTAGAAAATAATTGAAAGATACCAATTTCCCATCAGATATAAAAAGAGCTGCTCTAACATGGTTCAGATCACATGACTTTCAACTGGCGGCGATGCGTTATTACCTGCACTTAAGGGCTTGCACGCGTTATAACACGTTAGTACAAGAATGTTCAGGTGTATTGAAATCAAAATCCTTCCTTAAGATTTTTAGTTATGGACTTTTTCCACGAACTTTTTGAGGCATCCCTCGTACACACAAATTAATAAACTTATGCTGTACCAGTTAATGTGTATATAATTTCTCATACGTATGCTGCGTATAAATCATATATGTGCAATTGACCCCCGGACATACTTATATGTAAATAGGCATACATGCTAGCATTATGTATGCAGATATCTCTCCGTCACAATCTGTATTTATGTATGCTAATTCCCGTATCTATATCTATATCAGAGACAAAATCACGGCTCTTTCCAAAGCATCTGTGAGGCTCCTCGATCCTGTCGAGCATCCCTCTCGCTCGATTGGATCCAATATACGTTTTCCTTTTGATCCACAAATGCTAAAAGAAAGAAATAAAGAAATTAAGGGTCTCATTGCAATAAGGAGTATATTTCTGGATAATCGATGAATAATAACATAGGCTGCATTTACGGCGCCAAATGAGGGGAGGAAATTATTATTAATTGCGGAGGCTTGCTTACGGTTCTTTACACTTGGCTCGTTTGGTACACATCGTAAATAACCAAATTCCTAATTGATTTCTATTCAGACTAGGTGCGTGAGTGATTAGCTTCTTTTCACCGTTGATTGTGAATATAGGGTTATTATATATTAATAAAGGTTATTAATAAAGGGTTATTATTGTTATAGGGATATTAAATGAATCATCATAGTTTTGAATACTTTGAATGCCGTCTTGCTCAATAAGGCGTCCTGTCAAGGTCTTTCCCACTTGCCCCTTATATCAACGACCTCTGTTCGCCCTGACCTCTCCGTTGACCGAATCACGAGAAAGGTATTGGAACGCAGATGAGTTTGTTAATGATCAGGGCCGGATTATTCCACTTGTGATCACTTTGATCTCTCTGTTGACGGAATCGCGATGTGGAAGACGGCAGATAATTTGTTTAAAAAAGTCTGCGTTTGGCAGCATCCGAGGACCTCAGACCCCATTCCTGGCAGTGATACCAGCCAAACAACTGTTACTTATTCACAAGGATGGTAAGAGACGTTCATTTTTTCTTCCTTAGGCCGCGACCACAGCGAACGCGATGCAATACGATGGGAAGCGAGACCCGCGGGGAACTTTGTACCTCGATTACTAAAGGTACTTCGCAAGAGGCTGGGCGGGAGAAGTTGCAGGGAGTGGATGTTGAATCTTATTACCAAGGTCTTTCAAAACCCATCTATTCGGAATAGGACGCACTGGGAGAGACATTGGTTGTTCCTCATTGGCAGAGTATTGGGGATGAATTAGGGAATATAATGTTGTGTCTATTTGATAAATAACAGGATTTACTGGTTAATTATGATGGAATATCACTTCTATAAGATTATTTCATTATTGGATTATATGCAAAGAGTTTATGGGTCCGAATTATCTCATAAAAATATATATTTATCATGCATAATTATGTATAACAAATAACTTATAAATGATTGTATCTATTCCTACCGTGAAATATCATACTTATATTTATCATAAATACTGATATGCATGTATTTCATTGATAATCATATCTATATTTTTATATTTTATATATTTTATATATTTACTGTATAATTGAGGATCTATCGATGTTCATGTTATAGAGGAATGTCTAAATTGACAAAACGTTTAATAACTATATTAGGACAATTACTCATCCTTTGGTCGTGCATACCTTCATTTATCAGAATTAATCGAATCTATATTTGTCACAGATAATAAGGTAGGAAATGCTCTCCGTTTTTTTTCTTTATCTTCTTTCTTATTCGTAAATTTCATTTGTGAAGTTTACGAAAAAGGTTACGATTTTTTATGTCAATATATACTCTTATTCTTATATAAAGAGAAAAGTTCAGTTTCAAACGCATGTTCATATATTCCTTTTTCTATAC
>NC_061859.1:4060942-4070942 GCF_019202785.1 Penaeus chinensis
TATGAACTTACATGTTTATGAAGTTACACCAAATTAAACAAAAGCAATTTAACTTCACTCAGATATGAAAATGCAATGGATTTCGAGATTGGAAGTTGATATTATAATTATACAAAGATAATGGTTGATTTAAACTGATAGATTTTCTTTAGAATTCGTTAAAGGATAATATTTTATTTAACGATGACAATGGCACGAAAGAGAGGAAAGAAAGAGGAGGGGTGGGGGGAGAAGAGAGGAAGAGGAGAGAAGAAAAGAGAAAGAGAAAAGAAAAGAAGAAGAAGAATAGAGAAAGAGTGAGAGAGCTCACGTATATATAAAAAAAAAAAAAAACATAAAAGAAAAAAGAAACATCCTACACACACACACACACACACACACACACACACACATATATATATATATATATATATATATATATATATATATATATATACACACACACACACACACACACACACACACACACACACACACACACACACATATATATATATATATATATATATATATAAACATACTTCAGGGCCTAAACCAAGAGCATAGAAAAAAAACAATTTTAAGATAACGACGTTGTACTGATATGCATGGAATCAGGGGAAATCTAATTTCCAGTAACATTTGCCTGAATAAATTAGATTTGTCAACATAACAATAGAATATGACTTAAATGGCAATAATTTTACTAACAATGAGGTTCGTTTTATTTGAAATTCTTGGCGCTTGTGTCGTTTCGAAAATTAATCTTACATATTTCATATAGATAGATGGATAGACAGACAGATAAACAGGTAGATAGGAAGTTAGATAGACAGAGAGATAAATACATTGATTAATTTATTGATTAATATATATATATATATATATATATAGATAGATAAATTGATAGATCGATAGGTAAGTAGATGGATAAATAGACAGAGAGACTGATAGAAAGATAGATAGATAGATATACAGATAGATAGAAAGATTGATAGATAGATAAACTGATCGATATATAGACAGACAGATATATAGATAGAAGGTTAAAAACATATTGACAAATGGATAGATAGATATTCATATATTTCTATATCTATATAAATATCCACATTACGTGTGTGAGTTCAGTAACTAGATGACATTATCTGGAATACAAAATACAACAAGAAGCTAAAATGTTCAGTGACTCATGTTTGTTACAGCCAATTCACAGAGGGATGGAAGCTTGATAAGTGGACTTTGATAAATAATGCAAGGTAATACTCGGTAATTGGTATTTTATCAAACTCATCAAAAGTCTAATTATCAGTAAAAAGATATTACTATTCATATTTCTATCACAATAATTAGTATGTGTATAATAAGGCGGATGAGAAGAAAGCAAAAGAGTGTTGTAATTTTTAAGACCCATTAACGTGTTTTAGTACAGGTAATGTCGACATGATATGCATTTATACATCGTGCAATTTAATGTTATCACCTTTTACTCTGCTGCAAATATGGCTACGCATATGTGTGTGGATATGTACATACATACATATATAGACAGCACAACAGAGCACAGTGCAACACAATGCAACACTGCACAGCATAGCACAGGACAGCACAAGACAGTACGGAACAAAAGACACACGCACACACACACACACACACACACACACACACACACACACACACACAACACAACACACCCTATGAGAGGTCTAGTTTGTTATTAACAGAGCCTCATATCAAACTAGGAGAATCAAAGATAAGATTGTACTGGCGTGGCTCTTTCTTGGTTTACGTCAAGGCGTACAAGAGGAAAAACACAGAGAAATCAGACTGGGAACAACGATCTAGCTGGACCCTCCCCTTCACAGGTGGCTTATCGTTGAAAAAATAATAGTAACGAAGGGATCAATCTGGGGATGTTTGCATTCATCAAATCACCGTATTCATTGTCCGTCACTGAATCGACTCCGTAATACATTCTGCAAGGGCTTCCTTTAAGAGGGAAACCAGAATATTTTCGCCCTTCCTCGAGGAGACGCTAAGGTCTATAGTAGCTTAAGGCACGGTTTGTGTCCACGTTACAGGAGTCGGAATTATTAAATTATTTGAATATGTACTTTTTGTGTCTTAAAGCATGGAGGCGAAAGAAGAGCAGAGATTATTCTAAAATGATTTTCGTTCGTAAAAGATTTTGACACGAGACATAAGTTTCGATGAAACTAATCACCATAGGAACCACCATCTAAATTAGCATATTTAAATACTTATCATAATCACAAAAAAACTCACAATACTAAAGCGGATACATTAATATACACATAATTTTGAATATAGAAAAAATAAAAATCCTAAGGCTAAAATAAATAATACTATAACAAATTAATCATATTAATAATACTAAACACACAAAACAATCACAATACTAAGAACAAATCTCAAACAAAATGTCAACCAAAACACACTTGTTATTCACCCCCTTAACCATCGTTCGGCCGCGTCACAGACCGACTCGGCAAAATGTGACTCCGATAACAGTAACGTCTCATTAGGAAAAGTTTTAGCGTTCCGGTCCGACATTATTGCCACTCACTTCCAGATGTTTAATACCCGCTTATGCCTTTACGTCATTACGTTTCGCTTTTACGACGCCAATCGCTCTTTTATCATCACGCGTTTATTCCTCTCATCAAACTCTCATCATTCCCTTTCCAATTCTTCCTCTCGGTCTTTCTCGTTGCAGGCTATTGCAGGGATATTGCTCGGTTATACCTTTACCTGTCTGTGCCTGTCTGTCTGATTCTCTCTCTCTCTCTCTCTCTCTCTCTCTCTCTCTCTCTCTCTTTCTCTCTCTCTCTCTCTCTCTCTCTCTCTCTCTGTATCTATCTATCTGTCTATCTATCTATTCTATCTATCTATCTGCCTATCTCTCTACCTATCTAATGATCTATCTATCTATCTATCTATCTATCTATCTATCTATCTATCTATCTATCTATCTATCTATTTATCTATCAGTCTATTTATCTATCTATCTATCTATCTCTCTATCTATCAACCTACCTATCTATCTATCGATCTATCTATCAACCTACCTATCTATCTATCTATCTATCGATCTATCTATCAACCTACCTATCTATCTATCTAGTTGTGTGCTGTGTGGTGCAGCGGTAGCGTTCTCGTCTAGCAATCTTGCTGACCTGCGTTCAAATCCCTCGCCGCCAGTGGATGGTAACCCCGGCCATTCCTTGCACACAGGGGATAGTTTAGAAGCAAAATGAAACAGACAGTATGTCACACCAAGAATATCCATTGTAATAAATGGAATCAATACTAAACTTTAAACTTTGAACTTTAAACTATCTATCTATCTATCTATCTATCTATCTATCTACCTATTTATATATCTGTCTATCTATCTTGTGAGATGAACCCTTCAAGAGTTATGGTATATGGTGAGCTAGGGTTTAAGGTAGACAACCGAGACGCCTTGATTATTATTATTATTGTTATTGTTATTATTATCATTATCATTATCATTAAAGGAATAATGACGTTGGAGTGAGGCTTCAAAGAGCGACATATCATTCACAGGCTCTCCACGGGGAGTCTGCCTATTATATTGTACAGTGGATTAAGGATGGCTATAAATTACGTGTTTAGCATGTGACAATCGGTGGTGAAGAAATATGTAATGGGAGAGACGACACGCTATTAGGAATATAAGTGTTGTAGTATGAGATGAATGTACATGTAAAGCAATTATCATGTTTATGTGCATATGTATGTGTGTGTGAAGATTCGAATGTGATAAACATGTCAGGTTATATAGATTATATATAATATAGCAATAGATAAATGGAGTAACATTAATATATGTATTTCAGCAATATGTAGATATAATTGGGTTACGTTATTTATCGCTTTTTCTTTCTTTCTCTTATTTCTATACCTCCTTTCTTCTCTCTCTCTCTATCTCTATCTCTATCTCTATCTCTCTCTCTCTCTCTCTCTCTCTCTCTCTCTCTCTCTCTCTCTCTCTCTCTCTTTCTCTCTCTCTCTCTCTCTCTCTCTCTCTCTCTCTCTCTCTCTCTCTCTCTCTCTCTCTCTCTCTCTCTCTCTCTCTCTCTCTCTCTCTCTCTCACTCTCTATCTATCTATCTATCTATCTATCTCTATCTCTCTATCTCTTTCTCTCATTCCATCTCTCCTATGTGTCTTCTTGGAAAGTTTTTATTGGGTTTCATGATTACTGTACGTCGTCGGATTTTTCTGTTTTATGGGAGAGGGAGAAAGAAAGAAAGTGAAAGGGATATATATATATATATATATATATATATATATATATATATATATGTATGTATGTATTTATATATGTATGTATGTATGTATGTATGTGTGTGTGTGTGTGTGTGTGTGTGTGTGTGTGTGTGTGTCTGTGTGTGAGTGAGTGTGAGGGAGAGGAAGGGAGATATTCCCTCAACTTTTCTCTCTCTTAGGCTTTCTTTTTCGGCCTCTCTCTCTTCACTCACATATTCCTTCATGTAGAAAAGGTATGAATGAGAATGAATATCTTCACAGTACAGGAGATATTTCGATTATATGTATTTCCGACGAAGATATATTCGAAACCGGTCAAATACATTTCTTGTATTGTGAAGATATTCCTTCTCATTTCATACCTTTTCTACATTTGTCAACATGAATACGGTTCACATTCTTTATTTTTTCCTCCTTCTTTCTCTCTCTCTCTCTCTCTCTCTCTCTCTCTCTCTCTCTCTCTCTCTCTCTCTCTCTCTTTCTCTCTCTCTCTCTCTCTCTCTCTCTCTCTCTCTCTCTCTCTCTCTCTCTCTCTCGTTCTTTCACCCTCTCCCTCCCTCATTCTCCAACCTCTCCCTCTCCCCTCTCTCCCTCACTTTCATCCACCTTCCTTCCTCCACTTCTGCATCTCCCCCTCTCTCCCTCACTTCCCTCCACCTTTCTTCCTCCACTTCACCATCTCCCTCTCTCTCCCTCACTTCTCTCCCCCTTCCTTCCTCCACTTCTCCATCTCTTTCTCCCCCCTCTCTTTCCCTCACCCTCTCGCTCAAGCCTCAATGCTAATCTAGAAATGTGTTCATACCCATTTACCATGAAATCGTGCATGACTCCTGCATATTCACAGCTGTTAGGAAAATGTCTACAGGGAGGGTATTTAGCGCCCGAAACTTTTACCTGCTCGCGAAAGTTTTGCCCATTATGTGGCAGAGTGATATAAGATTACTGGAGGAGTGCCGCTCGCAGTGCCAAGGATCTGGGAAAGTGTTGTGCCACGCTGGAATTCGAGATTTGGTTCGGTTTAATTTTCGATTCTGTCTTGTTTTTATTATTGGTGTTTTGTGTGTTGGTGATGATAAGAAATATTGTTGTTATAATTGTTGTTATTTTCATTATTATTGCTGTTATTATTAATAATACTATGTTGATTATTATGGTTATTGTTGTTGTTATTATTATCATTATTATTATATTATCATTATCACCATTACCATTGTTGTTGTTGTTTTTATTGTTGTTACTATTTTATTATGATATCATAATATTACATTATTATCCTTCATATCATTGTTATCATTATCTTATTATTATTATTATTATTATTATTATTATTATTATTATTATTATTATTATTATTATTATTATTATTATTATTATCATTATTATTATTATTATTATTATTATTGTTGTTGTTGTTTTGTTGTTGTTGTTGTTGTTGCAGTTGTTGTTATTATTATTATTATCATTATTATTATTACTACTACTACTACTACTATCATTATCATTATTATCATCATCATCATTATCATTATCATTATCATCAAGTTTATTATTACTCTCCCTATTATTATTACTCTTCCGATGTATTTGTAATAATTAATTTTAATATTATTATTTCCAATGCAGTCGTTATGACTACCATCATATCTTTTATGTCATGGTGCTGTTTTGCTACGCTGGATCTTAAGCTTAAATTTGATATGTTTTATATATTTTATATTTTTACCTTGGCTAGTTGCTGGAATATACTTCTGATATTTCCTTTTATGTTAATGATAGTGATAATTATTGTCGGTATCATTATCTTTATCACTGGTTTTATTGCTTTATCAGTTTTATTTTCGTAGAACTTGGTTATTTTCACAGCTTTTTCGGTTTCATTTGTTATATTATAGATTGTAGAAATTATCTCTGTTCTTCGTATTGTTTCAGTATTTATCAATTCTATTTGCCGTGTCTAAGCTTGTAAGTACCATTGTTTTTGTTATTTGTTGTGACTAAGCTTGTTATTATCATTAGTTTTGTTGATGTTTTATATGACTGGTATCTGATATTTTGTTATTTTAATTAAGATTTATAGATATTTTGTCGTTTAGCAATGAGTTTGCCATTTTACTGTTGTCCGTTCCATTTTCGTTAATATCACTATCACTATTAATATCACATTTTTGTTAATATCACTATTTTCTTTAATATCACTAATCATTAGAATATTATTGATATGATTATTGTTATTATCAAATATATATATATATATTTTTCTTTATTTATCTATTTATTTATTTATTTATTTATTTATTATTTATTTTTGTTATATGCTGTAATGGAATTTTGGTTCAACGTTCATATCTTATTTTTCTTGCTTTGTTTCTTGTTAATGTTATTAGTATTATCACTTTTCTCATCAACGTTTCTATATTCACCGTACTGTTATTATCAATTTTACTTTCGTTTCCATTGTTTTTATACCGAACAGCATTGTAGACATCATTATAACCGTTAACAGAATTTTAATACTGTTTACTATGACCAAGCCACTGCGACTGTTACTGAAAAAAATACCTTTTACTGCTATCCTTTTTATTATGCTATTAAACTAGTCTTGTCATTACGATCAGTGACAGTCTTTTGAACGCTGTTGTGGTTGTTAATGTTGCGTTTCATTATAGTGACAATAACAGTAATAACAACAACTATATTGATAATGATATCAGTGATATTAATTATGATAATAATAATGATAATGGTAATAAGAATGATGATAATAATGATAATAATAATGATCAGAATGATAATGATAACAATAATAATAATGATAATAATAATAATAATAATAATAATAATAATAATAAAAATGATAATAATAATAATAATGATAATGATAACAATGATAATAATAATAATAATAACAATAACAATAACAATAATAATAAAAATTATCATTATAGTACTAATTACAATGATAAGGACAATTACTTAAATCATAATGATGATAATACTAATGATAATGATAAATACAATGATAATGATAATGATGATAATGATGATATTAATGACAATAATAATAAGTATGATAATAATAATAATGATAACAATAATGAAATAATAATAATGATAACCATTACAACAAAATAACAACATTATTAATAAAATGATAATAATAATGATAATGGTAATTCTAGTTAAAATTATAATAATGATAATAAATGCAATAGTAATGATGGCAGCAATAATGATAGCAATAGTAACAATAGTAACAACTGCAACAACACCATCGACAGTAATGATAGTATTAATGTTAATGATAATGATAATTATAATAATGATAATGATAATTATAATAATGATAATGATAATTATAATAATGATAATGATAATGATAATAATGATAATGATAATTATAATAATGATAATGATAATTATAATAATGATAATGATAATTATAATAATGATAATGATAATGATAATAATGATAATGATAATTATAATAATGATAATGATAATTATAATAATGATAATGATAACTATAATAATGATAATGATAATTATAATAATGATAATGATAATTGTAATAATAATAATTATATGTATGTATACACACACACACACACACACACATATATATATATATATATATATATATATATATATACATATACACACACACACACACACACACACACACACACACACACACACACACACACATATATATATATATATATATATATATATATATATACATATACACACACACACACACACACACACACACACACACACACACACACACACATATATATATATAAATATATATCCATATGCATATATATACACATAAACATATTCCTGGGGCAATATGATATATGATAATGAGCATATTCACATGCAGACAATTCGATAACGTTGGCATATGCAGCAATCATAAAAAACGTGGCATAGTTAGATATTTCAGAGTTAGTGTCTCGTCTAGATAAGCATTTGTACGTTATGAGGAAGAACGATGTCTGTCTCTCCTCTATCCTCCTCTCTCTCTCTCTCTCTATCGATCTTTCTTCCTTCCTTCGTCTCTCTCTACCTCCCTCTCCCTCTCCCTCTCCCTCTCCCTCTCTCTCCCTCTCCCTCTCCCTCTCCCTCTCCCTCTCCCTCTCCCTCTCCCTCTCCCTCTCCCTCTCCCTCTCCCTCTCCCTCTCTCTCTCTCTCTCTCTTTCTCCCTTTCTCCCTTTCTCTCCTCTTTATCCAATAGACATCCATAAGGGCCATCAGGGTAATACATGAGAGAAAAGTTGGCCAATCGTAATAAAAGATATCGATGATAATAAACCAATAATGCTAATAATAACCTAATGATGATAATGATAAACTCGATGATAATAATGATATAGAAATAAGGAATGATGATAAAATAGATAGTAAGAGTAGCCAAAAAATAAACAAACGCTAATAAACTTACTAACAACAATAACAATAAACTTGAACCAAAGAACAGCGCTGTGTACACCCCACAGCATGTTCGAAATGAACGACTGTTTACATTTCACTGGGCTCTGAAAATACACTGAGCCTGAGCCCAATATATATGACAGGATCGTGGTGCACTAAAGCGAGATATAGATGAGAGAAGACGCACCATTGACAATCGAAGAAGGTCCCTGGAGTCTTGGTTTAGAAAGGGATTCGGGAAGAGTCCGCGAGGGTCAGGAAGGGTCAGGAAGGATCAGCAAGGGTCAGGAAGGGTCAGCGGGGGTCAAGAAGGGTTGGCGGATGTCAGGAAGGGTTAGCTGGGGTCAGGTAGGGTCAGCAGGGGTCAGGAAGAGGTAGCGGCGATCAAGAATGATCAGCTGTGGTCAGGAAGGATAAGCAGGGGTCAGAGTCAGCGTGATCCAGAATGGTCAACAGGAGTCAGAGAGGGTCAACTGGGGTCTGGAAAATATCAGCAGGGTCATTAAGGGTCAACGGGGTCAGGAAGGGTCAGCAGTAGACAAGAAGGGTCATCAGGGGCCAGGAGGGTAAGGAGGGGTCAGGAAGGGTCAGCGGGGGTCAAGAAAGGTCATCAGGGGTCAGGAATTATCAGCAGGGGCCAGGAAGTTTCGGCAGGGGTCAGGAAGGATCAGCAGGGGTCAGGCAGGTTCAGCTTGGGTCAGGAAGGGTAAGCAGGGTTTAAGGGAAGGTCAGCGGGGTTCAGGAAGAATCAGCAGGAGTCAGGAAGTGTCAGTAGGGGTCAAGAAGAGACAGCAGGAGTCAGGAAGTGTCAGTAGGGGTCAAGAAGGGACAGCAGGAGTCAGGAAGTGTCAATAGGGGTCAAGAAGGGACAGCAGGAGTCAGGAAGTGTCAGTAGGGGTCAAGAAGGGACAGCAGGAGTCAGGAAGTGTCAGTAGGGGTCAAGAAGGGACAGCAGGAGTCAGGAAGTGTCAGTAGGGGTCAAGAAGGGACAGCAGGAGTCAGGAAGTGTCAGTAGGGGCCAAGAAGGGACAGCAGGAGTCAGGAAGTGTCAGTAGGGGTCAAGAAGGGATAGCAGGAGTTAGGAAGTGTCAGTAGGGGTCAAGAAGGGACAGCAGGAGTCAGGAAGTGTCAGTAGGGGTCAAGAAGGGACAGCAGGAGTCAGGAAGTGTCAGTAGGGGCCAAGAAGGGACAGGAGGAGTCAGGAAGTGTCAGTAGGGGTCAAGAAGGCACAGCAGGAGTCAGGAAGGGTTGGGTCAGGGAGAATC
>NC_061859.1:4078442-4083442 GCF_019202785.1 Penaeus chinensis
TCCTTCTCCTCCTTCTTCCCCTCCACCATCTCCTCCTCCACTTACTTCTCCACCTCCCTCTCTTTCTCCATCGCCTCCCTCTCCTTCTCCTCCATTTTCCCCTCCACCATCTTCCCTTACACCATCCCCCCCCTCCACCATCTCCTCTTCCACCTCCTTCTCCACCTCCCTCTCTTTCTCCTCCTCCTTCTCCTCCATCTTCCCCTCCACCATCTCCTCCTCCACTCCCTTCTCCACCCTCTCTCTTTCTCCTCCCCCTTCTCTCTCTCCTTCTCCACCTCCCTCTCTTTCTCCTCCTCCTTCTCCCTCTCCTTCTCCTCCATCTTCCCCTCCACCATCTCCTCCTCCACCTCCCTCTCTTTCTCCTCCTCCTTCTCCCTTTCCTTCTTCTCCATCTTCCCCTCCACCATTTCCTCCTCCACTTCCTTCTCCACCTCCCTCTCTTTCTCATCCTCTTTCTCCTCCTCCTTCTCCCTCTCCTTCTCCTCCATCTTCCCCTCCACCATCTCCTCCTCCACTCCCTTCTCCACCCCCTCTCTTTCTCCTCCTCCTTCTCTCTCTCCTTCTCCACCTCCCTCTCTTTCTCCTCCTCCTCCATCTCCCCCTCCACCATCTCCTCCTCCACTTCCCTCTCCACCTCCCTCTCCTTTTCCTCCTCCTTCTCCACCTCCTTCTCTCTCTCCTTCTCCACCTCCCTCTCTTTCTCCTCCTCCATCTCCACCTCCTTCTCTCTCTCCTTCTCCACCCCCTTCTCTCTCTCCTTCACCTCCTTCTCCACCTTCTCCCTCTCCTTCTCCTTCTTTGTTCCAGCAACCACCTCCCCCTTCGAATCGCAAGTAAAGGAACTACCACATCGCTTGTCGCAACGGCAGAGGTGTTGATCCAAGCAAGTGAGATTTCAGGAGAAAGTCTTGTTGTAGAAAAATAACCTCTGGGATTTTTGTTTTAGGATAATGAATTGGTCATGAGAGAGAGTTTCGTGATTAGCATTGTTATAATTGTTATTGATGATATTGTTTTATTGTTTTAATGCTGATGATAGAGATAATTATCATCTTGATGGTAATTGTAATAGTAGTAGTAACAAGACACTCATGATGATTATACTGATAACGATGATGATGATAGTGATAATGATAATAATGATAAAAGAGGAAAACAATTATAATAATAGCAATAGTAAAATATTGTAATATTGATAATAATGATGATGATGATAATAACAACAATAATAACAACAATAATATTAGTAGTAGTAATAACAATAATAATGATAATGACCATCATCGTCATCATCATCATAATCATCATTATCATAGTAACGTACAATACGTTTCCATGGGACATTTCATTGCATCAGGTCTCTATTGCAAGATTTGTGCAACTGCCGCTGAGTAGTTGAACAAAATATGAATAAAAATGTACAATAGCTATCAAATACAAGATCTACAAGTGACCGCGCGACTTTGCAAAATAAATCATAAATAAATGAATAAATACATACATAAATAAGAACAGATAAAATAAAAAAGGTGAATCAAATGAGTTAATAACACAAAAGTTCATAGAATAAGTGATAAGACAAAATCAGATAAAAAAATGACACAAAATAAAAAGAAATAAGCAAATAAAATAAAATAACGTAAACAAAAATGAATCACTTTTAGAACTAAAAGGTTCGTTCCTTCACCCAACAGTACAGGTTTAGTACTGGCCCTCCGGTCTCATACCCGGAGTGACCTAGGTTCGAGGCCAGGTCAGGGAGGATTGTTATACAGATAACACTCTCTTGGCCCTTCTCGATTGCAACAGAGACTGCAGAGGCGACGCATGAAAGAAGTAATTTACCTATTCATGGCATCCCCTAAATAAAAGGCAGAACTTACTCTAGAATAGCAAAGGTGTCTCTACTTAGGTCTGGAAGCAGGTCGGCATTATGCAAAACAATAAGGGACAGACTCCGCAAAAGATTGTCAGAAGCCCATTAGCGAGGAAGATCTTAATTGGCGACTTAATAAAGTTTATTCAAGAAGTTTCAACTCTGCAGATGACAGATTGTTGTCTGTGAGTTACGGCCGAAAGAGAGAGAGAAAAAAAAAGACGACTGTGGATTTAAAACGTAATGGATTCAGAAAATTCGTAACTCAGGCGGATGAGAAAGTTTGACAAATGTATATTTATGTGTGTCTGTTTGTATGGGTTCCCTGCATCTGACTGTCTGTCTGTCTGTCTGTCTGTCTGTCTCTCTCTCTCTCTCTCTCTCTCTCTCTCTCTCTCTCTCTCTCTCTCTCTTTCTCTTTTTCTCTTTTTCTCTTTTTCTCTTTTTCTCTTCTCTCTCTCTCTCTCTCTCTCTCTCTCTCTCTCTCTCTCTCTCTCTCTCTCTCTCTCTCTCTCTCTCTCTCCCTCTCTCTCTCGCTTTCAATATATCTATCTATTTATCTCTTCTTATACCGCAACTCCAACCACTCCAACCACTACTATTACTAGCATCACTGTTACTACTCCTCCTACTTTTACTGCTACTGCTACAACTTCAACTATTACCCCACCTAACATGAAAATGTTTGCTGCGAGTCTTATAAATTCTACAACGATAAGAATAGAATGAAAGATTAGGTGTGATAAATGGATATGCAAAACGCAGACGAGTGAGAGAGAGAAGAAAAAAAACACACACACACAAAGGGATATCGAAACCTAACATAAATCACACCGAGACAGTTTCCAGAAACAAGCGAGAGGAGGAATTTCGAACGATAACCGTAAAGCCTGTTTAAGATGCAGAAAGTACGCACACAGCATATATTATACCGTCTCATGGGTGTGTAGAAAGGAGCATGGATACACGTGGAGACAGTGTATGATAAAACAGACAACTAAAAGCTTTGTGTAGATGACAGGGAGTGCCTGGGAATTTCTTAGATTTTATGGTACTTAGGGGAAAATCTCTCTGTCTTTTAGTTATGTAAAGTGGATGCATCAAGTAGGAAAGGCAACGAGAGCAAAGAGAATGAGATTTGTTTTCGTTTATATTGTATGTATCTGATTCTCTGTTTATCTAAATACATGGTTAGAGAAATAGAGAAAAGGAAAGGCTGAAAAGTATGTTTATATCTATCTGTCTACTTATACATAAACATATACAAACAAAATATACAGCATGTGTGCATTTGTTAGATTTAATCAACAAACACAGAAACACAATAACGTGTACAAAAATAGAAACATAAATAAATGAAAATTGAAAAAAAAAAAAAAAAACAGCAACAAAAAGACAAAAAAAAAAAAAAAAAAAAAAAATCCAATTCCTTTTCTTCTTATGTCTACTTCTTATTCGTTAACTTTTGTGTTTGTTTGAGGTGTGTGACTGCGTCTGCTGAAACCTCGATAACCAGGATCCTCCAAGTCATGTACAGTAACTCATTTAAACAATTTTTGTTCCTGCCCCACGTAATTTTCGAGGGATGAGTTGGCTCGGTGCCCTTTCATCTTTTTTAATAGGAAACCCAACTCAAGCTAATCTCAAGGCCCCTTTTCCAAGTCTTCAGTTCCGCCCGAATTATATTTCTTTTTATTTTCATTTATTTTTTTATGCTCCTCTTTTCTTTTTATCTTTTTATTGCTTTCTATTTTTTTTTTCCTTTTTTGTTATCTTCCATATTTTGTCTTTTTCCCTTAAATCTGTGTCATAGCTTTCAGTTTGATATCTCTCTTCCTACAATACAACAGTGCTACAATAATAACAATTACTGTTAATACTATTATTAATTACATTAGTATTACAAGTACTACTAAATTACGGTGTTTACTACTACTATATTACTGTTACTACTCATATTACTACTACCACCATCAGCACTACTATTACTACTAGTATAACTGTTACTACTACTACTATTACTACTATTACTACTATTACTACTACAACTACAATATTTCAGCTGCTGCCGCTACTGCTACTGCTGCTGCTACTACAACTACTTCTATTACTACTACTACTACTACTACTACTACTATCTCTCTCTCCCTCTCTCTCTCGCTTTCAATATATCTATTTATCTCTTCTTATACCACTACTACTACCATCATCAATACTCCAACTACTTGTACCACAACTCAATGCCATTCCAAAATAATTCCCGGACGTTACAACCACGCTAAACCTCAATTTGCAACAATGATAATAGACCTCGTTGCAAGCACGCTCCCCGCGACTCATTAATCTGCAACCGAGGAAAAATCCTCACAAGGGAACCCATCGACGCGTGCAAGCTCAGCTAAAACCTCTGCTATCTATGGCCGCCAGGCTTTGCAACATTTTGCAGTCTTCAAGGGGTAACTATGATAAATATTTTGAAGTTGTTTATGGAAGTTGTTTGTGATTTGTTGTTCGCATTGCTGGGATTTTGGTTGTTGTTGTTGTTGCTGTTGCTATTGTTGCTCTTTTGTTGCTCTAATTATCATTATCACTGATGTTTTATCATTTTATTATGGTTATTTTTTATTATTATTATCATTATTATTATTATGTAATGATAATGATAATGATAATAACAGTGATAATAGCGAAAGCAATGTAAAAATAACAATGATATTGATAATAATAACAATATAAATAATGATGATGATGATGATGATAAGAGCAATGATAATAATAATAATAATAATAGTAATAATAATAATAATAATGAAAATAATAACAAGAATAATAAAAAATAATAGTAACAATAGTAATAATATTATGATGATGAAAATAGTAATGATAACAGTATCAATAATAATAAATATAATAATAATATTAGTAATAATAATAATAATAATAATAATAATAATAACAATAATAATAATGATGATGATAAAAACTAATAATGATGATAATATTGATAATAGTAATAGTACCAGCATATATATATATATATATATATATATATGTATGTATGTGTGTTTTTGTGTGTTGTAAATATATATATGTATATATTTGTAAATACATACATATATAT
>NC_061859.1:4090942-4095942 GCF_019202785.1 Penaeus chinensis
ATCATTAAAACGAATATGTATGTATATAATATATATATAATATATATATATATGATATAATATATAAATATATATATATATATATATATATACATGTGGCAGAGCGATTAAATATGAGAAACTTTTTCCTATATACTTCCGTCGCAACTTTTTTTCAAAGTTTTTAGACACGCTGTTGTCAGAGAGCCCGAAATGAACAACTCAGTATTTTGAAATCGCCATCCGATATCCTTTCCTTTTTTTTAAAAACAAAACAAGTAGATAAATTCTGCATAAACTTACATGAAGGAGAATTTGTTTCACCATAGAGGAATATGACAATACAAGAGTAATACTACGATAATATCGAGTATTTACAGTAACTAAAAAAAATCTTACTCTGCGCAAATCGATGTGCCTGGTCCCTTTTACGTGCAAGAAGGAACTAAAGAATTACGCGCGATTTTCAAAAACAACAATGTTACCGCATGAACTGTGCACGAAACTTTTTGATTTTTTTATTGCACACCACATACGCGTGACAGTTGTCTTAAGAGCCAGTACTATTATAGGAAATACTATAAACCAATCACATGGCACCTTTTGTGTCACACATATGTAGAGTGGGAAAGAAAAGCAAATGTACATGATCGTTGCAAAAAATGGAACTCAGGTGCGCAGGGTGTGATTCTGTAGTTATATCTGATTTTTAAAAAAACAAAAAACAAATAACACTATAGTATTCCTGAGAGCACACGGTCTTTTGCAAAGAGCGGTAAATTGCCCACATTGCAATTTACCTTGCAAATACCGTGAAGATCGACAGATGGAAAAAATAGCAAAAGTTGCGTTTTCTCGAACAGCGATTACACAGAGACATTTCTGCAAGGGACACATTTGGAACCTTTTAAAATGATTTGTGAATCATTGGCTGTAAAAGTATTGGGATCATGCACAAGTTATTAAATGTATTAGTATTTCAAAGCCAACTGGCGCAGATTTGAGGAGTTTTTGTTCTGAAGTAACCGAAAATTGGTTACAAAATCAAAATTGAAAAGGAGGTGCCGGTGTAATCCTTGAGATCGACAAGACGCTGAGAATACAACAGGGACAGACAATTCAGGCAGATGTGGGTCTTTGGGGGTATTGAGCGTATGAGTAAAATGAAATTCGTTGTATCATTGCTTAGCACTGACCGCAGTGCCGACGCGCTCATTCCCCTAACCCCTAATTAAGAAATATATAAAACCAGACAGTGTGATATACAGTAATGAATGGGTACCTACCGTAACCTACAGCATCATGGTTACAAACATCAGAGCATTAATCATTCTGAAAACTTTGTAGACCCGCAACAAATACACACAGACAACATTGCAAGGTTGTGGAGAGACCTCAAGGAGTGGGTAGAGTGACCAGGTATCAGAAGCGATTGTATTCCGCAATATCTCGTGCGATAGTTATTCATAAAAAAAAAAAAAAAACAAAAAAAAAACAACATGACCATTCTCTCTGCCCCTGCCAGCCCAGTTCCCTTCGACGAGGATAGCTCAACCGAGAGCGAATAAAATCAGGGAAGAGTTCACAATTACCTGATTGTTTATAAACATATAAGTCAAACTGTACATTTTATTTATTAAACAACAAATACCATGTTTTCGCGCACGTTAATACAAAATTCATCTGAAATCGCGATAATAGATTATTAATGTATGAAACAGTAAGACAAGACACCATGTATAATGACTAATTAGCAACGTACCGATTATACGGTGTTACTAACTGCGACAAATTCTAGGCATTGAAAACTTCAGAAAATGAGTTTTCTGACCCATCAAAACTTTTTTTTTTTCGGAAAGCCCTGCCATCGCCCACAAAAAAACGTTTAGTGTGTGTCTGCCTGCTGTCAAAGAAAGTGTCAAAAAGTCAAAGTTGGTCTCCTGTCCATGTGAACGTAGGGGACTTGCTCGCAGAGAAACATGCTTACTAAGCCGCGGGAGGATGCGGTAGGATGGCATCCTTTCCGCCCCGACTTTGACCCCAACATGCTGACGTCAGCGTATCAGTACTCATTCACAGCTGAGTCGACTGAGAGGGGCGGCAGCTGGACGCGAACCCAGGACTTTGCGATTACAAAGCCAGCGCTCCGCCAACGAGCTATGATACCCTCTAAAAAAATCAAATTATAAAAAGAAAAAAACATATTGGGACAGAGACAGCGTCTACAGTGGCACCTACGTGGCACTAAGTACCACTTGGCATCGCGGGGATTCGATCCCGCGACCACTGGATCCGCAGTACAACACGCTAACCATTCGGCCACAGTGGCATCAAAGAAAGTGATATAATCTTATATTGAAAGCCAGCTGAGTTTTACAAATCGCGAAAGACACCTGCCCCTGGAAATACTACCATGTTGAGAACGTAATATGCGTAATAACGGAGGCGCGGCGATATAAGGTTGTACAATTCAACAAATGTATAACGAGAACCGGCAAAATCTACATATTTATTGCCCGAAGTAAATTTATAGTACTTCAAAGAGGACAATAATACACGCAGTATCAATAAAAATTATTACCGATTGGGCTATTGCAAACGACCACAATTAAATGATACGGTGTGCCTTCACAGCGCGCGACGAAATCGGGCTAAAGCTTTCGTAGTTACGTGAGACGGGCAATAGTTTTGAGCTGCGCGACATGATGTAACGCCACGGCCTCCGAAGTATTTTGCGCTCAGGCAGGGGTCAGTAAATTCCATATTACATATTATAGCAAGTATAAGTATTGAACTGTTGACATATTTGACGATAATCATCACTAAGGTTTGCAAATTGTGTTAGACGTTTGTTTGAGAACAGCATCCGCGTAGATGGTGTGACACGTAACTCAACTCTTTATATTTTTTGCTTTGCTTTACATTTGCTATTTGAGGAACAATTAATGAAGCTTTATGCATAAATTTGATACGGTCATAAGGAAACTTACGAAACGCATTTTCTTTTGCTTTTGTTCAGTCATGATTTAATGCCTTTGTACTGTGTCTCAATCAGGCAAAAAGTAATCCCGGATTTAACTGCAGAATTGTATACCGTAATTGTTTTGTTTAGTTTAGTCCTTTATTACCACCCTGGATAACTGCACAGGCGTGGGCAAGCTGTGGTACATTTAATGCATGGTCATAACATTACATAGTGGTATTACAGTTGAATTTTAGCCTATAATATTGTTTAGTACTTTATCAGTTTAAGGAAACGAACAATTGCACAGTCCTTTATATACTCATCTGCCACGCCGGTATATAACTTGGGCGTGGAAAAGCATTAATACATTTGATATGTGGTTATGTAATACTACATTCCAAATTTAGGATACAACACATGTATATCTTCTAAGACATCAGATGATATGAAGTAGTTACAGAGTTCCCGGTACCTCATGCTAGGTGGTCTGAAAGGCTGCAACACATGGCACTCTGAGATATAATGTACAAGTGTTCGCTTATATTCTTCATTACACAGTTTACACTTAGTTTCTTCGACATTACAAACTGTACTGACCTGCCAATACAATCTATATCCAAGCCTGATTCTTGCAGTCACAACATGCCACTGCCTTGTTCTTGTTTTATATAAACTATAGATGAATGAATCTCGCCTAAATCGGTCATAGTGCTTTATGTTACAGCCTTCAGGGCGTTGAGAATTAATCAACTCAGTCAAGTCCTCTCTGAAGGAAGCTTTAATAATGTATAAAATCCTAGATAGAGGTATCCCAAGATCTATATCCACACTTTGTTTGTCACATGCTGACTTTACTAGACGATCAGCATGAGCATGCCTAGGGATTCCAACATGCAATGGAATCCACACAAAACGTATATCATGGCATCGTTCTTTTGCACGATACACGTTTATCCTGATGTCATTTGCAATATTTCCCGCACCTTTGTTTAAAGTGTTCAGAGCCTGGAGAGCACTCCGTGAATCGCAGAAAATGACCCCTGAGCCTTGATTCAATAGAAATTTGGTGGCCATGAGTATTCCTGCCAACTCGGTTTGCATAGTGCTAGCCCAGTCATGAACAGTCCTATCATCCTGGGGCTCCGTAGAGTTTCAGCAAACACAATTGAAAGTTATTTTAGTATTTTTGTTCTGTGTAAATCATGCTGATTCCTCCCCAGAATACAGTGTGAAGTCGACTCTTACACATTTTATCAACTTTGCCGCCGGGGAATATAAGTTCCGTCACTCATCAACGAGTCAAACAACAGCACTACACTACGAAGGAATATTGCATTCCAAAAATAATTGTTTCGAAAGTTGGTGGCTGGTTGAAACTTGAAATTTACCAGAAATTGAATGTACGCTCAATTTCGTTTCTTAATAGTGTTTCCTTGTATTTCCTTTCATCTTTGCCACAGGAAAACACTGCTACAGAATAAAAAGAAATTGAACACACAAACACACACACACACACAAAACACACGCTACGAGAGGTCTAGTGTGTGTGTGTGTGCGTGCGTGCGTGCGTGTGTACGTGTGTGTGTGTGTGATTGTGTGTCACACTTCCTCACACACACGGATGGATCGTCTGGATCGTCTGTACCCGAAAATTTACACTTCTATTACGCAGCGTTGAAAAAGCGCCTTCACTCCCACGCCCCTTTTGAATTTAAAGATCTAAGGGGCGGAGCTTTGATGAAGACGGGGAAGAAGGGACGAAGATGGAGATGGAATGTCAGGTGATATTTTTGCTGCGTACTGGGTGCTCGTGGAGCATGTTTTTATTTACCTATTTTTTAAAAAAATCTTTGGTGTGCGGGGGTCGAGTTTGTGATGTGTTTTATATTATTATTATTATCATTATCATTATCATTATCATTATCATTATTATCATTATTATTATTATTATCATTATTACTATTATCATTATTAGTATTATTATTAGTATTATTATTGGTATTATCATTGGTATTATTATAAATATTTTTCTTATTCTTCTTCTTATTATTGCTGT